>NC_143561.1:87247166-87554000 GCF_054136105.1 Typopeltis vanoorti | reverse complement strand
AATAAAAATTTTGGAATGATCTGTAAATTTCAAAGAATGATTAAGAACATCAAAAAGAGAACATTTCAGGTCAAATATTTCTTACATGAGATTATCAAAGTGAATATATGTACAAATACATTTACTGAAAAAAGCATATGATCAGACACTGAATAAATTGGAATTGTAGAAAAATATGCATTCATTGAAACAGAAATAAAACTACTAGTAGTATTTTGAAGTAAAAGCAAAGAAGTTCATGATTTATGTTTTAAGTCAGCTTTGAAAAAAAAAAAAAAAAATTGCAAGAGTTTTCACCAATCCAATATGCATAGGGTGCAAATTAATAAATGTCAGCAAGTGAATAGATTGTACTCACGCTCAATTGGAGCAGATGGTGAATCAAACTCACTGTATGGTGGAGCCGGTGGATAGAACACAATTCGAGTTTCATTAGGTGCTGCAACATCTTCTAACTGTGGTGTAAGATGGCGATAATGAGGTGGTCTTGAACGTAATGGAACAGTTCCAATAACAACTGGAAGGTCCACAGATAAATTATATGCACCTGGAATCTGCAAGGTAATCTGAAAAGAAATACTCAGTTCATTATGATACATTATTATAAAGATAAAATTATACTTGCCAAGAAATTATATTGTTTAATCCTTTACTCAAGTGTAAGCAAACAGTGTACAAGTGAACTATCTTGTATATATAGAAACTGTTGACTTGACATCAAATGGCTCAATATTCCATATTGCAGAACACAATTCCTTTCAGACATGTATATTGCTGTGCACTATGGAAAGTCACTACCTAGATTGTTGATCTGGTAAGAAGGTCAAAACCAAAGTAATAAATAGATCTGAGGTCCTTATCCTTTTGTCTTTCTGCAAGAAATTGTTGGATTAAGGGTGATTATTGAACACTTGGCTTGCCCATTGGAGGGAGGACTATCTATTGGCAGTAAGATTAAAAAACTACCTGTTTTGTGCAGTTTTTTAAAACATTTGTCCCAAGATATTCATTTGGTGTAGTCTGCCACTAGGCAATAGGCTGCAATGAACTTAGTATAATATTTAGTCTTTGGCTCACCCATTTTGGACTTCTGGCAAGGAATTTTTTTTTTTAAACAAAACTTACTCGTTTAGTATGGTGGATACTTTTGTTCTGCACCATCATGCTCACTGTAGTCTACCACTTTGATTAATGAATTAGGGTGGATGGTGGCATTTGCAAAGAATTTCAGTCCTTTTTGTGTAGAAAAGTTTTGATCTTGGGGATACTAGCTTCTCAGTGAAGTTGAACATTTCTTACAAACTATGCTGCACTGAACACTATTCAAAAATATTTGTTTTGGATTATTTGTAGTTTAATATTTAAATATGAGGTGCGACTCTAGGTGGGCGAACCATACGTCAGGATTGGCCTGATCAGCATCTTATATAAGAGTAAATTAAGTTCCATGCATAGCTGGCTACACTGGATCAGTAATAGGTACACCTGTCCTATTTGTTTTTGAATAGACATGATCAACATGAGTTATGAAGTGAAGCCCTTTATCTAGCTGTACAAGTGGTTTGGCTAGTGGTTTCCGTGGTATCAGTATCAAACATAACCACTTTGCCATCCAGGGTTTTCTTATTGCAAATGCACTGCAGTGCTCTTGTCTGCATTGAAGGCACCAACGTTGAAATAATGCAGAACTCACTTCTCACATACAAACAAGAAAATGGTATATGATCACCTTATTTATTAAACTATTCTGGATCAGAGATAGTTGTAGAAAGTTTTTTCACTTGATTAGAAAGTAAATTATACTTGCCAAGAAATTATATTCTTGTTTAATCCTTGACCCAATTGTAAGCAAACAAAGGTTGCTCATGAAGTATCATCACAATTAGGATAACTAGGCTGATCCAGTGTATTTTAAAAAGGAAGCCATACACCTTTTTGTCACTTGTATATGAAAAATGACTTCTGCATTAATTCAATCCTGATATCTTTCTGAGTCTGGGATCTCACCAATATGACCACAATAAAGGTCTGGCTCCCACTGATGACACTTGATAATGTTTAAGTGTCATCAAGTAGCCTAGTCATGAAGATACTTCGTGCACAAACTTCAAATGATTACACAATAGTGTAATTTCTTGTCACATAAATTAACTAAGTGAACAAATTTCTTATGATTATCAAGGAATATTAGAAGAGAATAACTTGAGGAATATAAGACTATGAATAATATCAAGTACTCTTTACTGAAATATAAAAATGCATTGCTCTCAAAAACAGACTGAGATGAAAGAGTTAGGTGATTTATCTAAATTGCAAAATGCAGTTTTGCTATTTGTCCATTCATATAAAAGGCAGATTATAGCAAATATTCATTAAAAGACAATCATTTTAGGAAACTCAACTTCGCATAAGAATGGGCATTTTTTCCAATGTCTTATGTTGCCATCCCTATATAAAACAAGTAGATTAAGAGAGAATAGTGTGTTTAAATTTAAAATGATTATGGACCAACAACATGACAAGTGACTGAGACATCTACATAGATGTTCCAGTGTACAAATATGGAACTGCTGCTAGGGTGTTCATGCGAACAGCTTGTAGAATATAGTGAAAATAGTCTGACATGCAAAGAGTAAGTATATAACCAAAGAGCAATCCTGTCACGAAAGAGAAGCTTGCTGATATTAAATGCCAAAAGAAAGTTAAAGCTGTGGTCTACCAAACTCGCAACATTTGGCCAAACTGTAAAGTATTGCAGTATACACCTAAACCTCTTTTTATGCAAATTTTATTTACGCAAATTCGGAGTTATGTGAATTGGGATATCAAAAAAATTTTTACGCGACCAACCTAAAGTCTAAGTTAGGAAAAAATCCATAATTCAAGAAAATTCTGAGAATTTTGTGGAATCGCATTCTCGTTTCAATTAAAAAAATTCTAAATTCTTATGAATTTCATTTATTGGGAATTCCCTGAATTACATAAGTGACTGCACATAAAAAAGCAGTTCTTAGCAGTTTGAATTTGGTGTTTGAGTAGAAAAACAGTTACCGCATTTTTTGCATTTGCATTTTTTAAGTGAAAACAAAATAAAAATCGTGTTATAAAATTAATAATTTTGCCAAGAAATAATAAATGGTAAGCTATATGTAATTTTCAAACTTTCATTTCATTAACCGAAGATTTTAATCCAGCCCTCACATGATGTTGCAATATCCAAAAAAAAAAAAAAAAAAGGAAAGCCGTTTCCTTGGATATAAAAATTCAAATTTTAGATCATCTTCAAACCGGGGAAGGTGCGATGGCTGTGGGTAAGCATTTTGGAGTCCATGAATCAACTGTCAGATCTATAAAGAAAAATAAAGAGGCTATTAGAAAAGCGCTATGTTCTGGTACAAAATCGAGTGTGAAATGATCCTCATACACAAGAGATGTTCTAGAAAAGGCTGAAAAAAGCTTTAGTGTGGATAGAAGATAATGTACAAAAAAAGAAAACAAAAAGAGTTGAAGGAAATTCCATCAAGCAATCAGCATTGAGATTTTATGAACAGATTAAAAAAACTACAGCCAGATACTTCATCTCAATCGAGGAAAAAATATGAATTTCATGCAAGCAATGGTTGGCTGGCTAAGTTTATTAAAAGACATGCTCTTCATAATATAAAAATTAAAGGTGAAACGGCTTCTGCTGTTGAAACAGCTGCTGAAGCATTTTCCACAAAAACTTGCTAAAATAATTAAAGATGGAGGTTACACTCATGAACAAGTTTGGAATATGGATGAAACCGGCCTTTTCTGGAAAAAAAGGCCAAACAGAACTTGCGTATCAAAAATGCAAAAAACCGTCGGTGGGTTCAAAGCAGCAAAGGATTGCATAACACTCCTATTTTGTTCGAACGCTTTAGGAGATCGGATGTTAAAACCACTGCTCATAAATCTATCGTTAAGACCATGGCCAATGAAAGGAGCAGATTTTCAAAAATTGCCAGTTCACTGGATGGCCAAAAAAAGCTTGCGTGACCATTGATATTTTCACTGAGTGGTTCCACAAACATTCTGTGCCAGAAGTTAGACACTATCTGAATGACAAGGGTCTCGAATTTAAAGTGCTTTTGATTCTTGATAATGCACCCGGTCATCCTGCCATAGAATACCCCAAATGTGCAATTTTTTTTTCTGCCACCCAATACCACATCATTGCTACAACCTCTAGATCAGGGTATAATTGCGACTTTTAAAACATATTATGTCAGATGAACATTTCAGTACATTTTGAATAAACTAAATGATGATGAAACACTGTCAGTTATGGATGTGTGGAAAAAATTTTCAATAATGGATTGTATTGATCATGTTCGATTATCGTTATTTGAATTGAGACCAGAAACTATGAATGCATGCTGGAAAGCTATCTGGCCCACATGTGTTAAAGAGAATGCGCCTGTTCCCTTCAATCATACTGCAGAATTCCCCAATATAATAAGTTTGGCATGTGAAATTGGCGGAGAAGGATTCGATGATCTTACTTCGGCAGATATCGATGAATTGCTAATTGATAAACCTCTTAGTGAAGACGAAATAGTGGAGATTGTTTCTGAGACTCCTGAAAGCGAAGAAGTTAATGATAATGAACAAGATAATCCTACTTTTACTGCTGATATAATTAAAGAAGGTCTTAAACTGGCCAGTAATTTAGGCAATTATTTTGCCCGACATGATCCAAATGAAGAACGTGCTGGGAAGTTTTCACATGAGCTTAAGTTGTTAATGTCTTCATATAGAGAATTATATCGCGACTTATCTAAAGCATAAACACAGCGATTAATAACTGAGTTCATGCCTAAAACTACTGAAACAACCAGTGGTACTTTTGTTCAAGACATGACAAGAAGAATTCCACAAGTTGAGGCGGAAGTCGATGACAATAATACCATATCTAGTAGTTCTAGTGATATTACAGTCTCACAAAAAAACGAAAGCTTTCACGTTTATTGTCAGAAACTGATAGCGAATAACATAATTTTTTTATAGAATCTTTAGCAAACAACTGAAATAAATTTGTTTTTTTTTTAAGTTATTAAAATTCATTATATGTATGTGTGTTCTCCATGAAATGTAAATAAAAATCTTATGATCCTAACGAATTTAATGTTTGTTTTTTTCATTATTTTGCTTATATTTCAGGTTTGGAACCAATCTTCACTTTTTCTATGGAGTCAGTAGTTCTTTTTATGCGAATTCTATTTACGCTAATTTTTAGGAACGTATCTATCGCGTAAAAAGAGGTTTAGGTGTATTAGTAATTTACTAATACACATGTAAAACTGATCTTGTTTTGCATACGTACACACACACACACACACTATTAAAACATTTATTATATTCCCCTCCCTTCAACTACAGGAGATATATTATTATTATATTATTATTACGTGACACCTCCAGGGGAGTCCAAAGACTCATTGAGAGAGGGATTACTCCATATCACGCAATCCACCACCAATGACATTTACTGCTTAACTACTTAACTTACCACTAGTATTTTCACAGACAATCACAAACATCCATGCCCACGGCAGGATTCGAACCCGCAGCCTTTTGGCTGGAGAGCAAATACCCTAACCACTCGGCCAGCTAGACTGGTGATATTTCAAATGAAATATAACTTTCCCTAAGATGAAACCCACGTATAATAAATTTAGATCAACTCACTAACCTTGTTGGCTGAGTGATTAGCACATCCACCCACCCACCAATCAACAGATAGGTTTGAATCCTGCCATGCAATTGACTTTTGGTGAGAAATGAATTTCACTACCTAGGATAAATTATAGATAAATGGGCCCTATAAGATGATTTGGTAACAACAGGTCCAATCAGGTGATTATCAATCATACTACACCTACAAACAACAGCACCCCCTCTCTACAAGCAGCAACAGAACTTCCATTACAAAAACCATAAATGAACATCACATCAGCACGTATAAAGATGTGCGGCATTCTTAACAATACTTCTAACACAAAATCGTGTCAGGCTATAACTGCTTCTTCGTCACATCTGATTCAGAGAGAGAGAGTTGTGAGTGCATTAGAGCTGTAGATAAATGGGCCCTGTAAGATGATTTGGTAACAACAGGCCCAATCAAGTAATTATCAATCATACTACACCTACAAACAACAGCACTGTCCAATTGTCAATGGATGCAGACATATAGTTTCAAACAGCTATATGTCTGCATCTATTGACAATCGGACACATGTTCACATGAACTTTACTCAGAATAACTGATACTACCACCTACTAAAATATTTACTATTCCTCCCAAAACATCCTGTATGTACACAAATGCATCTATATTTAAAGTTGAATGAGATCATCTAATTCTATGGTTCTTGTTCACAACTATACCTGTGTGTGCATGCGTGCACACACACACACAGATACAAGTTATGGAAAATTTGTTAAATCCTTAATCTACGTTGCTATTATTCAAATATATTAATCCTTAAAAATTTATTTTTTGTTAACGACTGTGCTATTAAGGAATCATGTAAAAGAATTTTCTATCTTTCCTTTACATACAAAAGAATATTTTAGCTATGCACGTGAAATAACTCTTAAATCAATTCTATCTTAAACAACTCCAAATTACTCAGTCGTGGCTGTAACTTTCTTTAGGTCACTCAGGTTCAATTTGTTTTATGAGACAGTGCATTGGCTAACAAAGATCAGGCAAGCTATTAACAAACCAAAAAATTTTTATTCTAACTAAAACAATTTATATACAAAAGTAAATAGGACATTTCACGTGTCAGATTCTCCACACATTCATTAGAACAATTCACTTACAGCATTAGACAAAAAAATTATTTACACTCTCAACTTATTAGGCATGTGGATGGATTTTAGTACAGATAACCTTACTCTCTGTACTATTAATATCAGGCAAAATTATACTATACACATTCTAAGCATTATATAACACACTATTCAAGATTACATTATTCTATTATACACAATCAAACTGACGTTCGGCTTTCTGATCTCTTCAACAAATTATGTCATTAGTTAAATAGAATTAACATCTACTGTCTGTACACACAATCTAGGCTATTAACATAAAGCAACCTACTTACAAGGTCTCTATATCATGTACAGTCCTGAATCCAAAAAAAAAGGTCAAGGGTGAATTCTGCTGGCTCCTTTCTTTTTCTTGTGCAATGGCTGTGATCGAGCACTATCCAGCAGTTGTCATCTTGCAGATTCCTTCCTTGTAACTTCAATGCATTTTTTTGCCGTTGTTAGGAACTTCACCGGCTGCTACAAATCAGCATGCACGTGAATCGGCACATTCTTCGAAGAATTTCATGGAAGAATATCTTGTAATACTGCCAGCAAACTCCCCATGATCTCCAGAAACTATTGCATGCGGGATCGCGACTCCTCGAAAAGCTTGCCACAGGAACAAAAAAATAAGAGAGCCGCCCTCGAGCCTTGATCTCCATCTTTTATATCATGCCCAAAAAATTCCTGGGTTTACTGGAAGTGCCCTTATCACCCAATGCTTACGGTAGGTTTTGGTGGCAAAACTTATAGTCCGGTGACTTTTGAGACTGTTGATGACCTTCAGTTTACTAGCCTAATCCTGCCTGAACTTTTTAGTTACAATTGCTTGTGGGTCTACATTCAGTTTTTCTAACATTATATTACAAAATTATTATACATTAAACAGGCTACATGCATTTCTAATTATATGTATTTTAATGGTGCATGTAAAATTGATATATGTGAAAAATATTTCTATTTTTCACCACAAGAGATTTTACAATTGCTCCTATAACCTAATCTCCAAAAAACAAATCTGTAACATAACAGGGAAGCAGTTATATGACAGATTTTCTGATTTTGGAAAAGTTTAATGGATAGGTGAATGCAAATTTCTAGCATCCGCTCTGAATGGAATTAAGCAGGTGAACGTGTAAAAAAGTAATTCTGTGCTGAGTGTTCTCCAGAACACTTTTCTTTTAAATGGAGTAGACTGCAATATATTGGAAAAGATTCCCACAAAAAAAGAGCTACAGATGGAATTGAAAAGTAGGGATTTCCTTTCGAATAGCAAATATAGCATCATCCTGATACTTGCTCTACAGAGGTACAAGGTAAGAGATATAGATAAGAGGAAACCCAAAAGAAAATAGATATGGTGTTCTCCAAATAACTTGACAGCTGAAATAGATTATACTAGATTAAAATGCAAAAACTGTCCAGAATACACAAGAAAAACAGAATTTGAACTTCAATACAGACAACAAATTAGTTAGCAGCAGCAGCATCATTCAAACTTGCCTTAAAAACATGCTCCCAAAACTATTCAAAATAATTTTAATCAATACAAACCTAATCTGAATAAGGAACTACAGAATATATTTGTGGAAAGAGACACCTGCCTATTTTGCAGCCAAATGGAAGCAGCACTGAGTAAACCAACCATTAATAAATATTCAAAAAAGAAAACAAGGTTCTCACCAAAAATAATGAACTATTAAGAACACAAGAATTACTGTTCAACAGTAGAAGCGATTCAATGTGCTAAGCTCAACAAACTTACTGCTTAAATAAAGGAAACATTGGAAAATAATACTAGCAAAAGATAGGATGAATGTCTATTGACAAGAGATGGGTCAACCACCTAAAACATGAAAATGGAATGCTCAAAGAAAAGATTCTTAAAAAAAAAAAATAAATAATAAAAAAAATATATATATATAGTAAAACCCCATTTTTACGTTCCTTCAATTTACATCATTTTCTGTTGGTCCGTCTTAAGGCTTATTCTTACAATATATTGTTTTCCCACCATTAACAACTTGATGTGGACGTTATTTCCTGTGATTTGTGGTTTTTTCCTCGGGTGGCAACACGGATTTTTGAATTGATTTCCTCTCATTGAAATCAATTTCTGTGGAAATCTGCACATTTCTGTTCCCAGATGGTGTTGCTTTCAGCTGTAGTTTCGTTTCCGCCATCACGGTGACTTGCATGCTTGCAGCAGTGATGAGCAATTCCATGATTTTTCAATCACAGTACGAATTGATATTGCAGAATTTCTGCTACGTAATATAGTGTGTGATAGTTGCTTTCAAGATGCAGTGGTGGATGATCCATGTTAGTAACATGGAGAAAAAAAGACAGAAAATGTATTTCAGTAGAAGAAAAGATGGCAATTCTGCAACTTGTAGATTGGCATGCCAGAATACATGTGCAATTAGCAAAAGATCTTTGACTCTTCGTGTCCACTTTGAACACGATAGTAAAAAAACAGGTCTAGCATTGAACTCAATGCAAAGTCATCTGGCAAAAAAATGAAAATATATCCGGACATCGACATTCGATGAACTTGATAAACTTGTGGCGGAGTGGTTTATTTCTACGAGAGTATCAGTTATTCCAGTCGATGGTGCTGTACTCCAAGTGAGAGCCCTTGAATTTGCTGCGAGGTTGGGGATTAATGGTTTTACTGCATCAAATGGATGGATTGATCGTTTCAAGACTCGTCACAATATTATGTATAATCAAGTGTGTGGAGAAAGTAATAGTGTTGCAGGAGAAACTGTAACCCAGCGGAAACATGAACTGAAGACTATAATTCAAGACTATGAACTGAAAAATATTTTCCATGTTGATGAATCTGGGCTCTATTATAACATTCTGCAAAGTAAAACATGTTTTAAAGGAGAGAAGTGTCATGGTGGAAAACTCAGCAAAGCAGAGGGTAACTGTTTTGCTCATGGTCAATGCTGATGGATCAGAAAAATTACCTCCACTGGTAATTGGTAAATTTAAAAAGCCAAGGTTTTTTAAGAACGTCAAAAATCTGCCTACTAAGTATGATACCAACAGCACAGCATGGATGACCAGCAGCATCTTCACATCCACCATGCATGCTCTGGATGCTAAAATGGGGCAAATCACTGCAAAATACTACTACTGCGAGACAAATGTCCTGCACACCCTGAAGATCTGCAGCTCAGAAACATTAGATTAGTGTTCTTTCCCCCTAATTATACAAGTGAGCTTCAGCCATTAGATCTGGGCATGATCTAATGAATGAAAAATCAGACCATATCAATCCTCGATGCCATGCATTATGTGGCCTTATGTGTTACTCCTGAAACCATATCCAACTGTTTCTGGAAGGCAGGAGTTACGTTTGTGGAAGAGGAGGAACAACTACAGGAGGAAGAAGAAGATATGTCAGAGCCCAACAATTGGTATGATCACATCAATGGTACCAAGTATAAAAGACATCCTTTCCAACCTTGGCGAAGAAGTGGTTGAAGAAGACAGTGATCAAGAACCTACCGTCCCTACTAGTAAAGAAGCAATGAACGTTATCTCTGTTTTGAGGGGGTATATTGCAAGTGCATCAGGAGAAGATGGAGCATTTAATGTCTTATACGCTGTGGAGACAGGTGGAACTTATAAGAGTGAGAAAAAGCAAAAACAATCAACAATTAAAGATTTTTTTAAATAGATAAATGTAAGTAATTGTAAATTCATTTATTTTTAGTTATTAAATTTTGTAATCTAGTATATAAAGTCACATACTAGCAGTAAGTCCTCTTTTAGCCTTTTTTTTTTAATGTTTTTTACATTTCCTGCTATTTACACTTTTTTCCATCAGTCCCCTGGAAAGTGTAAAAAAGGGGTTTTACTGTGTGTATGTATATGTATATGTATATATATATAGAATTCAGCTTCTTATATATATAAGAAGCTGAATTCTAACTCCAAATAACTTCCTTGGGACACCACAAACCTGTCACTGGATAATGATCATGACAGAAACTGACTGCCACAAGTGTTGTATTCATTGGTAAAGGACAATTCCTTATTTAAAAAATAGAAAAGTAGAACATAGTTTATGCACACCATGAATCAAAGCTTTAATAATGCTGCATTTCTGACAATGATAATGATGTAGCATTAATATATTTTCCAGTATAATTTATTTTTCTGTATACACTGAGCTGCAGACTGTTGTAAGATGTTATCTAGAAATAGGAGGCACTTGCCTCCTTCCACTTCAAGGATAAATTTAATTCTGGGATGTACTGAATTTAATTTTCTCTAGAAATTCATGAAGCTCTGACAATGAAGATTTTCAGACAGCAAATATATGAATGTACGTAAACCAAACAGAAAGCCTAGGAGAAAATATATTAAGAATGTGTAGTTCAAAATGTCCCATATAAACAGTTGTCTAGAAATGTAGAAATAGGAGACCCCAAAGAAAGAACTTATCTATTTATAAAAATTTTGTGCTAAGCTAAACAAACAATAAAAACTTTGTACTAAGCTCAACAAAGTCAGGAGGAAAATCATTACATAATAGTTCTATTGTATCAGCGAGAGGGATGTTTGTGAAGAGTGACATATATCAAAACTAATTAAAAGATCTATGACTGCAAAGATATTCCTGAAACTTTATTCTTGAAATCCCCTGAATTTTTAATAAAGGATGATTGTTCTTTGGGTTTAATGGTGCATGGAAGGCTACAGATGTGCTGTTCTTGGGGATCCCATGGGCTACCAAGTGCATTCCCTAGGTGGAGGGTATGTGTGTGGTGGGGGACCATGATTACCATTGGTTGAATACAGCTCTGATTATATTGAATAAAGAGCCATGGATCAGTGGTTTTGGGACTAACGATCCCATGTGAAAATATTGCCATTCACCAACCCACAGTGGGCCAGCATGGTGAATTTATGGCCTAATCTTCCAAGATGAACCAAACAGAAATAAAATGGCCCTCATTCCCTGGAAGCCAGATTGTTACTATCTACGACAGCAGACAGTTAAACACGAAGGCAGAGGGTGCTAAGAATCCCCGGGTAACCAGATCATGCTGCCATTAGAAACTAGACCTTGGAACTTTAAACTATAGGACTCTGAGCAGTAAAGCACAGCTAACTGAAGAGCTAAAGCAACTAAAATGAGACATTTTTGAGACTCATTTAATGAGACTCGATTAAAAAATGGAGACATAGTATATTATAGGGGCCAAGATAAGGAAAGAATCAGTGGAGTTGGATTCATGATCAACTAAAAATTGAAGAACAGCATAATAGAATTTAATGGTATATCTGATCAAATAGTAAGTATTGTTATTCAAATCTCACAAAGATACACTCTTAAGATCATCCAAGTGCCCACAATAAGTCATACTGATGAAGAAATTGAAGTCTTTTATCATGATGTATCCCAACTTTACAATAAAGGAAAACATCACTTCAGAATTGTAATGGGAGACTTTAATGCTAGAATTGGTATACAACAATCAGATGAAAGCTCAATGGAAAATTTTTGATATGGCATGAGAGATGATAGAGGAGCAAGGTTAATAGAATTTGCAGAAACAGAAAACATGTAGATCATGAATTCTTTTTTTCAAGAAAAAAACACATAGGAAGTGGACATGGAAAAGTCCAAATGGAAAAACTAGTGAAATTGACTTTATCCTCAGCAATAAGAAAAACCTCTTTCAAGACTGCTCTCTGTTATAAACACCTTCAACAATGGAAGTGACCATCGTATGGTACGCAACAAAATTCAAATAAACTGTCAAAAAAGAAAGAAAAAAAATTACTAAAATTAAGGGGATTAAGGGGATATTAAATCCCACATAGTTTTAAAACCGAATAAGAAACTCAAAGATAGGAATCAGAGAGTTTCTTGCCGAATATAGTAAACTATAAAGTATCGGCGAACACTAGCGTTAGCCAATGCAAGTGATCCTAGTACGTAGTACAATCTCGGGCAACTCGTTGCAAAGGTGAGTAAAGTTCAGATCGCTATTCTTAGGTATTTTCCATAATGTAAAAACACATTTCCTAGGAAATGTATGCTGTTATTACATTATAGAGGGAGGTCACCACCCAGACCGGTTTCAGCCTTTTTTGAGGCCTCATCAGTGAGTGGCTAGACCTAATACCGAAGTGTATAGCGAAAAGAACTTATATACTCTGCGAACGAGTTTTCCAAGTAGGTGCAACCATTAAGTTACTTAAGTATAAAGAGCTAATAAGCTTCATTTCGGCAATGAAAACATTACTAAAATTAAGGGGATTAAGGGGATATTAAATCCCACATAGTTTTAAAACCGAATAAGAAACTCAAAGATAGGAATCAGAGAGTTTCTTGCCGAATATAGTAAACTATAAAGTATCGGCGAACACTAGCGTTAGCCAATGCAAGTGATCCTAGTACGTAGTACAATCTCGGGCAACTCGTTGCAAAGGTGAGTAAAGTTCACAAAGGTGAGTAAATACACTTCGGTATTAGGTCTAGCCACTCACTGATGAGGCCTCAAAAAAGGCTGAAACCGGTCTGGGTGGTGACCTCCCTCTATAATGTAATAACAGCATACATTTCCTAGGAAATGTGTTTTTACATTATGGAAAATACCTAAGAATAGCGATCTGAACTTTACTCACCTTTGCAACGAGTTGCCCGAGATTGTACTACGTACTAGGATCACTTGCATTGGCTAACGCTAGTGTTCGCCGATACTTTATAGTTTACTATATTCGGCAAGAAACTCTCTGATTCCTATCTTTGAGTTTCTTATTCGGTTTTAAAACTATGTGGGATTTAATATCCCCTTAATCCCCTTAATTTTAGTAATGTTTTCATTGCCGAAATGAAGCTTATTAGCTCTTTACACTTAAGTAACCTAATGGTTGCACCTACTTGGAAAACTCGTTCGCAGAGTATATAAGTTCTTTTCGCTATACACTTCGGTATTAGGTCTAGCCACTCACTGATGAGGCCTCAAAAAAGGCTGAAACCGGTCTGGGTGGTGACCTCCCTCTATAATGTAATAACAGCATACATTTCCTAGGAAATGTGTTTTTACATTATGGAAAATACCTAAGAATAGCGATCTGAACTTTACTCACCTTTGCAACGAGTTGCCCGAGATTGTACTACGTACTAGGATCACTTGCATTGGCTAACGCTAGTGTTCGCCGATACTTTATAGTTTACTATATTCGGCAAGAAACTCTCTGATTCCTACCTTTGAGTTTCTTATTCGGTTTTAAAACTATGTGGGATTTAATATCCCCTTAATCCCCTTAATTTTAGTAATGTTTTCATTGCCGAAATGAAGCTTATTAGCTCTTTATACTTAAGTAAGAAAAAAAATGTTTTGAAGACCAAAGCAAAACATATATTTACACAAACTCAACATTAAAAAACAATATTCCAACATGAACTAAACAATTGATTTAAAATTCTTATAGATGACAATGCTGATCCATCAGAAGGTAATAATGTCATTACTCAAAACTTTTTACAATGCTCACTTGAAATAGCTGGTACCACAGAACAGAAACAAGACAAAATTTCTGAAGAAATGAAACAATCAAATAACTTAGAGAATCAAATTGAATACACTGAATTGTGCAAAATGATCAGAAAATGCATCACAGAAGAAATAAGAAAATTCAATTGTAAATTCATACAACGAACAATTGAAAACAACTGTAGTCTCAAAAAAGCCAAACAGCAATTGATTAACTGCAAATAAACAGATGGTTTCAGTCAAACTACAAGATGGGACCATAATCAGAGATAGATATGCTATAGCAACAAGAATTGAAGAATTTTATTCAGTATTATATCAGGATGACGAATTAAATTTAGAAGAAGACAACTATGAAACAGCTGAAGTACCACAGATTCTACCAGAAGAAGCTATGTGGAGTATCCAAAGCTTGCAAAATGGAAAAGCTGCAGGTGAGGATGGAGTGATAGCTGAGCTTCTAAAAGCAGGTGGAGAAATGATCTACAAACTCTTAGCAAAACTATTTACTTTATGCCTAAAGAAAAATTATGTTAATGATGAACATGGAAGAAGGCTACCCTAATTCTGCTACATAAAAAAGGTGAGGTAGAAGATTTGATGAATTACCGACCCATCAGTCTACTATCAGTGGTTTACAAAATGTTTACAAGTCTTAGCTCATAGGTTTTGTACGACTCTAGACCTAGCACAACCAAAAGAACAGGCAGGCAGGCTTTCAAAGTGGCTTTAGTACAATGGACCATATTTAAGTTGTACAACAGATTATTGAATGGTGTAATGAATATCAATTACCATTATGTCTTGGTTTTATTGATTATGAGAAAGCCTTTGATTCAATAAAAACTTGGGCAATACTTAAAGCATTATGAAACCAACAAGTGGAGGATTCATACGTCAGGACCATCAAATCAGCATACACCAATGCCACAACAGCAATTCATATCAATGGAAACATCTCTACTGTTGAAATACAGAAGTATAAGATAGGGTGACACTATCTCCAAAATTATTCACAGCATACCTAGAAGAAATATTCAAACTTCTTGACTGGGAACGGAAAGGTCTGAAGATAAATGGAAGATATTTAAGCCATTTATGCTTCACAGATGACAGTTATCTTTACTTCAACTGCACATGAATTACAGACTCGTATCCATCAACTCCAAATTGCTAGCAAAACAGCTGGTCTAAAGATAAACTTAAAGAAGACCCAAGTTATGTTCAATAACTATGTCCAACCAAAAATAATAAAAATCAATAATGAGGAAATTAAACAAGTAGATCATTACATATACTTAGGACAACAGATATCAATGGAACAAAATATCATGGACAAAATTAAAAGACACACGATGCTTGGGTGGAAAGCATTTGAAAAATTATATTCAATATTCAAAAGCCAACTACCATTATGCTTGAAGAGAAAAGTTTTTAACCAATGTATTCTTTCTAAATTGACATATGGCTGTGAAACATAGACACTAAATGCAAAGGAAATTCAAAAATTAAGAACAACCAAATTAGTATGGAAAGAAGTATACTTGATATCACAAGACTACATCACAAAGGAATATGTGGATAAGAAACCAAACCAAAATCTCCGACATTATACGAAGAGTGAAACATCTGAAGTGGCAATGGGCTGGGCATACTGCTCAAAGACAAAATCAATAATGGACAGAAGTACTGGATTGGATTCCATGAAAAGAAAAATGACCACGAAGCTGACCTAAATCATGGTGGATTGATGATATCATCAGATTTGCAGGAGTGACATGGGGAAAGGAGAGCCATGGACAGACAGTTTTCGAGTAATCTTGGAAAGGCCTTCATCCAGCAGTGGATCGACAATGGCTGATAATGATGATGACATAGAGGTACAAAAATCAGTATACTATCTACCAATAACTGTCCAGACATTTTACCAATTTACAATTGATACCAGCAGGCAAACCCTAATAGCGGGTATGTCCACCTTTTGCTTTGATCACTTCCTGCACTCTTTGAGGGAGGCTATCCATCAACGTGCGGCACACATCAGGTAGAATGAGTCTCCATTCCTCAATTAAAGTAGCACTGAGTTCAGCGACAGATCAAGCATGTGCTGCTCTTGACCTCAATAGCAGCTCCAATCCATCCCATAGGTGTTTGATGGAGTTGAGGTGAGGACTCTGCACAGACCAGGGTAGTCATTTAACACCCATCTCTTCATACCATTCCATAATGGATGCAGCTTTGTGGCATGGGGCAGTGTTGTCTTGAGAGTAACTCAGGTCTATTCCACAAAACTCCACAGTGTAGATGTCTGTAGCCAGTTCTGTATGCCACCCATTTTTAACTCCCTCCTGTCCCTGTCATTTTTGGAAACCATCCTGGGTGTTTTCCTGCACTAGTGATGCCAGAATTCTCCATTTGTTGATCACATCGTTAACCATTAATTTTGAATGCTCCAGTTGAGCAGAACTGGCACATTTCCGACACAAAGCTATATATAATTGGTAGCATAGCTAAGTGAAAAAACTTCCATCAACTTATCTCTAATCCAGAGAATTTTAATAATAAGGTGTGACACCTTTTGGCAACTGGTATAGGTAAATATGACTTCTCCATTACTTCCACCTTAGTATCACCACCTCTGGGTCTGGCTCGCACTGATGAGACCTCAATAAAGGTCAAAACCAGTCTGGATAGTGACCCTTTCCCTTAATGCATAGCATTATACATGTCTGCAAGGAGATGTGCTTTGCATTATGGGAGATACTAAGGCAAGTGATGAGAACTTATACCACCTCTACCATGAGTTGCCCCAGTCCTGAAAATACTTCAGGCACAAGCTTTGTTTGCTTACACTAGGATAAAGGATTAAACCAAATATATAATTGGTAGCATAGCCAAGTGAAAAAACTTCCATCAATTTGATGTCTGTTTACACTGAAAATGTCCAAACAAAAGCAGAGGTTCTAGCACGATCTTCTGTCTTTTCAGACAGCACAATATCTGCTCAGATACCACTAGAATGTAACAACTTTACTGCTGAGCTGTATGCATAGAGCTTTCCATTAAAACAGATAGGATTATATCCCTATCAGAGGTGCATAATATATTCAGATTCATGAAGTTCTCTACCAGCAGTCTAGAGCTGCAGAAACATCCAAGGCTCTCTCAAATCCACCATATCTGTGAGTTATAGACACTACACTTGGATGTACACTTTGTTGGATTCCAAGCCCCAACTGGATTAAGAGAAACTAGGCTGAAGATGCTATAGCTAGGTCAGCTCGTTTTTTGAGCTTCTGTCATCTGCTCTCCCCCATACACCAATTACTGGCAGATCATTAGATACGAACTTTTAACTCAGTTGACAGTCAAATCAAATATGGCCTGAAGTCAAACTGTGACTGTAAGGACTTTTGTAACGAAGACTTGCGAGTTCTCTTCAAACTGTGTACTGGCGGCAAGGAGGCACGACTGACGTCATTTGTTTTCGCGGAGGGAGCGTTGGTGAGAAGGAGAGAAGAAAAACATTTTAGTTTTGGTTTTGAGTAAGAAGAGTGCGGTGTGTGCACGCTCTGTATGTACGGCGACGTTTAGTTGTGAATGTATGTGTTTTTGTTTATTTTTATCTGTTTGTAATGAGCTGCTATGTGTTTCATGTCAATAAAGGTTTAGCAGCTAATCTCAGCGAGCATTCATTCTGCGTAATGATCAGCACTTTCACCAGCTTTACCACTCACCACGAGTCCGAGTTTTACTGGCGCAGTCAGTAGGATCTACAAGGTGAGAGCAATTTGTTATGTAAATGCATGCTCCCATGTTTTAAAGTTCTATTTTGATTGTTTGGGCAAAAATCTGTTTTAATACAAAACAAAAAAAAAATGGTGTTCGGAGTTTGTTCCATCCTGGAACAGTAGGAGCTTGATTTCTCGCCAGAGAAAGAATACATCAGTATTCAAGTTTTGTTCCATCCTGGAACAGTAGTACAGTAGTTTGGATAAAAGAAAAACACGGCAGTGTTCAAGCTATATTTTTCCCAGATAATTCAGAATAGTTTTTTTTTTTTTTTTTTTTCATTTTAAATTTATTTTGTTCTGTTCTGCATTTACCAATTTGTCCTGTTTTGCATGTTTGTTCCATCTTGGAACAGTCAGCACTTTTGATATCTCGCCAGAGAAAGAACACGACAGTGTTATCATAGTTCATCTTTGCATACTGTTTTGATAGTTCTGTTTCGAGATTTAAGTTATTATATAGTAGTGGTGTAAAATCGAAACTTTTTTTGTTTTGGTTTTGTTTTTGTATATCCATGTATGTGTGTGTGTGTGTGTGTATATATATATATATATATATTCGTGTATTTGAAACTGTAGTAAATTGTGTAGTTGAAGTTTTATCTGATAATATTGTAAGATTTATCTATGTTTACAAACGATATGTTGAATTTAATTATGTTGTTTTTTTTTCATGCCCAAAAAGAGATATACATCTCTTTTTGGGCATTTAAAAAAAAAAAAAAAAAAAAAAAAAAAAAAAAAAAAAAAAAAATTGCAATTGATTCTTTTTTAAAGGGCGATTTTTTTTTTTTTTTTATCAGTAAAGAGTTGTTGTTAAGCACCATGGCCTATTTAACCAAAGGTAGAAAGGAAGATTTATGTAAATTGGCTGAAGAATTGGGAGAGAAGCCAACTGTTGAAATGAAAGTGATAAATCTTAAAATGATTATTACGGGAAGTAAATTTTATGAAGAAGAATTTGTTAAAGAGATGTTGGAGACGATTATTAGTACCAGACTCGAGGAAGAATTGATGAAGAAAGAAGAACTAGAAGCTCAACGGCGGAAAGAAGAACTAGAAGCCCAATGCCGGAAAGATGAATTGGGAGCCCAACAGAAAAGAGAACAAATGGAGTTCGAGTCGAAGAAACTGGAAATTGAAGCACGTGTTCAACCAACCTCAACTCCAGTATCCAGTGA
The DNA here is from genome assembly GCF_054136105.1 of Typopeltis vanoorti. NCBI lineage: Eukaryota > Metazoa > Arthropoda > Arachnida > Uropygi > Thelyphonidae > Typopeltis > Typopeltis vanoorti. The sequence goes on along the minus strand of NC_143561.1, from coordinate 87,534,656 downwards.
CAATAAACCATATTGTCTTGAACTAATTAAGCTAATGCCTAGGTTTAGATTACAAGAGGATGACATTGTGATATACCTATCCCTGTTTGAAAGACAAGCTAAGAGAACCAAAATAGATGTTAAAGACTGGATATCATGTCTCTTGACTTTGTTACCATTTGAGATTGTCCAAATGGTAGAGAGTCAGAAGAAAATTGCGAAGATTATGAATATATTAAAACAATTCTACTAAAGAGATTTAAACTGAATCCTGAAAGTTTCAGAAAAAAGTTTGTGATGCACCAAAAGGTTGCTGAAAAATCTTGGAGGGATTTCTGTTATGAAATAACTAATTATTTCGAAGAGTGGATTGGTGGTCTTGATATCAAGGATTTTGAAGGGTTAAAAGATCTCATTATTACGGATCAACTGAAGAAGAAAGTACCACATGAAGTGAGAGAACATCTCTTAGACAACTGGGCAAAATTCGTTTCTCCAACCAAGTTAGCTGACAGACTGGACGAATACGACAGTGTTCGTAGTACATCGAAGAAGCCCAGCGGAGCTATTCCGAAGGACAAGGTTACTGAAAAGTTTAGACCTTATACTCCACCTCCTGAACGAACATTCAAGAATAAGTCATTATCTCCCTCTCAAAGTCCACCGAGATGGTACCAGCCGCGGCGAAATGATGGTTCATACAAGCCTTACTACAAACCAACTTGTTTTACTTGTAGAAAGGAAGGTCATATCGCCAAGTTTTGTATGAAAAATAGTCAATCAAAAGGCACTCCTGCTACAGCACACAGTAACCTAGTTCAGACGTCTACCACTGGGGATGACGATAAACCAGGTGTGTTGACTGCCAAAATTTCCATTCCAGTATCCAAATCAGTGGACATCGATCGAAACGTAGATGATTTGAAGGTCGTCAAAATCAAATGTGCAAATAGGGTTTTAAATGGAATAATAGATACGGGAGCGCAAATATCGGTAGTGAGTGAAGATTTAGTGGCAGATACGCCTCATGATGGAGAAAGTAAGATAGAAATATCTTCTGCTTTCGGAGAAAATGAAACAACATCCCTAAGGATTTTTGAAATGAAAATTGATGATAATTTACATGGTAATGTTCCAGTCACCTGTGCCGTCTCAAGAAGACTGGTTACCGATCTGCTACTGAGCTCCTCTGCCTATGGAATGCTGGTCGAAAGTGTCGAGCTACATGAGAGTAGTCACCATTGGGAGATACCGGTTTTGAAATCAAAAGATTTAAGTGATAAACGGTCAGGAGATGATGAAGACGAAGGAATGCCTTCGGAAATAACCAGTACAGTATCGGCAATAAGCACAATAGAGTCTCAACCAGGTGCCGAAAATGAGTGTATACCAGAGAAAACAAAATTCGAATTCGGCAAACTTCAAAAGGATGATGAGATGCTTCGAAGGTGTTTTGAATGGGCAGAAAGGTGGGAAAATTCCTATGCGTTTGACAATGGCGTTCTGCTTCATAACGAACATATTTGTGGCGAGAATATTAGACAAGTAGTGCTACCGCGTGTGAAACGAGAAAATGTCTTAAAGATGGCACATGAAATCCCGCTTGCTGGCCATCTCGGCGAAAAGAAAACCCATCAGCGAATCAAGTACTCATTCTTTTGGCCTACCATTAAACAAGATGTGAAAAAATACTGCAAAAGCTGCAAAGAATGTCAAATGAGAAGGACTGCTACATATAGAGATAGAATCCCCCATACGACCTATCGTCAGACCAGATACTCTGAGGTATGGAGCGTGGATTGTATCGGACCGTTAGAACCTCCATCTGGAAGAGGACATCGATTTATAATATGTGCTGTTGATTTATGCACTAGATAGGCCGAAGCCATACCCGTCAAAGAAATAAGTGCTAAAACTACATGTAACGTTCTGATGAGGATTTTTACTCAGACTGGATTTCCTAAAATGGTCTGTGCTGACCAAGGTACGAATTTTACATCTAAACTCACTCAAGCTTTTGAAGATCTGCTAGGCATAGCTCCGTTTTTCCACTCCAGGACACCCTGAGAGTATGGGCGCTGTTGAACGTTGGAACAGAACTTTAAAAGAGATGATGAATAAGAATATACAGGAACATGGAAGAAACTGGGATTTACATCTTCCCTATCTTCTATTCGCATACCGAGAAGTACTACTGGGTTATCACCTTTCCAGTTGGTATATGGAAGATTAACTCCAGGCGTCTTATCTTTGTTAAAGGAAATTTGGACTGGTGGACGAGTCATCCCAACCGCTGCCTCTCGCTCGGTTGAAATTTATTTACAAGAGCTTCTTAAAAATCTAAGAAAAGCTCATGAAATTGCATCCGAGAATGCCAAAGGGTCTCAAGAACAATACTCCTCCAGATATAATCTTCGTTCCAAAGAAAAATCCTTCATTGTTGGTGAAAAGGTTTTAGTATTGTTACCTTCATCCTCTCATAAGCTTCTAAATACTTGGACAGGACCTGCTACAGTTGTCCAACTTACTAGACCACATTCTGCGAAGGTTGAGAAGAAGGATGGAAATATCAGAGAGCTCCACATAAATAAGCTTCGACCATATATTCAAAGAATCAATCATGTCGGTCTAGTTTTCGAACTAGATGAAGATTTCTGAACACTCCACTATGCACCCGCTGACAAGATGAATAAATCAGTTGAAGATATTAGGAAACACCTTGAGGATATGAAAGCTCTCTTGACAGGAGAACAAAAACAAGAACTTTTTGACATCCTCCGGAAATATGCAGATGTTTTTAGTTCCAAACCTGGTCACGCCAAAGTTGACGGACACTCCATCAAAGTTACAGAGAACTGTTCCCCTAAGAGACTCAAACCCTATAGGGTGCCAATCACTCTACAAAAGGAAGTAGATCGACAAATCAAAGAACTGTTGGATATGGGTCTCGTTGAGCCAAGTGTCAGTGAATGGGCTCATCCCGTGGTTTGTGTGGCTAAAAAAAACGTGTCAGACTATGCATTGACTTTAGATTGCTAAATAGTTTTACTATTCCAGATGCTTATCCAATGAAAATAGCTAGAGATTTATTATTTGAGGTAGGACAAGCAAGATTTATCACTGTAGTTGACCTCACCAAGGGATACTGGCAAATCCCTATGGAAAAGGAAGCAAAGCCCTTCACTGCGTTCGTGACGCATTCTGGTCACTATCAATGGAACGTTTTACTGTTTGGAATGAAGAACGCTGGCAGCACATTCCAGAAATCATTAGCTAAAGCACTAGCTCCTCATAAGGCATACTGTCGATCTTATATCGACGATTTGGCTATATTTTCTAAAACATGGTCCGAACATCTCACCCATATAGATGAAGTCTTCAAAACATTAAGAGAGGTGGGTTTAACAGTAAACCTAGATAAATGCGAATTCGGGAAAAATCAAGTGAAATTCCTAGGTCATTTCATTGGATCCGGTCAACATTCCCCGGACCCAGAGAAGGTCGGGGAACTTCCTTACTTCCTTCTTTGTCGCGACACCAGCGACAAAGAAGGAAGTAAGAAGTCTACTTGGGCTGGCTAGCTACTACCGTGACTACATACCACGATTCTCCCAAATTGTATTACCACTGACAAATCTGACCAAGAAAAGTGTCCCAAACAATATTCTTTGGACTACTGATGCTGATGAAGTGTTTACGAAACTCAAGGAAGAGCTTATAAAAATGCCTTCTTTGCATACTCCAGATCTCGACAAACCGTTGTATATGGATGCATCAGCAACAGCAATTGGCACATGCTTAGCTCAAAACAACGAACAAGGGAAAGAATTGCCCATTGCTTTCTTCAGTAAGAAACTAAATTCCTGTCAAATGAAATGGTCAACCATTGAAAGGGAAGCTTTTTGCGTCTTAAAAGCATTGAAAAACTTTGACACATGGGTATTTGGTGCTGAAATACAGGTAATTTCAGATCATAACCCTCTGACCTATCTAACTAAAAGTGCCCCTCATGGTGCCAAGTTGTTCCGATGGGCTTTAGCCCTACAACGTTATAACATGACCGTTACATATAGAAGAGGTAGTCGTCATGGTAACGCCGATGCCCTTTCCAGATTAAAAACTGATATAATTAATTAATGTTATTGACTTGTTTTCTTAATAATGATTATATATTTCTTGATGTTTAGTTAATGATGATTATATAGTTCTTATTTTTGTTTGTGGGAGCTGCATCGCACCATAAAGCTCTCACCTCATTTCTTGTATTTTAGAGTCAATTACTCGCCCTGAGTTTTCTTTTAGATGCAACATCGACACTCCTGTGACGGATGTGCTTCCCCCAAAGGGAGTTGTAAGGACTTTTGTAACGAAGACTTGCGAGTTCTCTTCAAACTGTGTACTGGCGGCGAGGAGGCACGACTGACGTCATTTGTTTTCGCGGAGGGAGCGTCAGTGAGAAGGAGAGAAGAAAAACATTTTAGTTTTGGTTTTGAGTAAGAAGAGTGCGGTGTGTGCACGCTCTGTATGTATGGCGACGTTTAGTTGTGAATGTATGTGTTTTTGTTTATTTTTATCCGTTTGTAATGAGCTGCTATGTGTTTCATGTCAATAAAGGTTTAGCAGCTAATCTCAGCGAGCATTCATTCTGCGTAATGATCAGCACTTTCACCAGCTTTACCACTCACCACGAGTCCGAGTTTTACTGTGGCAATCTACTTGACCATAAGTATTCTTGCTCAGCTCTGCATAAGTCAGTCATCTTACACCCTCCTTCTGTTGAGAGTCGATGACATGCCTATGTGTGAGTTGTGTGGTACTGAACTAACCAGCATTCATATTTTAATCGACCCCTCATTTTGCCAACAAGCACAGTCATTATTTTAGTCAGATTCATCAAGTGTTAGCTTCTTTTTTAAATTTTTACAGAGTATCCATGTATACCATTTTATACAAATTATGTTCAGGTGCAAACTTTTGTTTGCTTACACTTGGATAAAGGATTAAACCAAGTATATAATTGGTAGACAACAACAACAAAAAAAATCAGAGTATTCCCTTTGATGTGCTGTACAACAGGATGGGGTGGAATGTTTGGATAGTTTGCACAAAGAAAAGCTGCATGGTGGTATGTATGATTTCTCACCATGGACAAAAAATAGTTGGGCACGCGGGATTGCCTGGAAGGGATTTTATTTTCATAGCACATAATAGATACAGCTATTGAAGTGACAATGGTGGTTCACTTAGCTCAACATACAGACTAGGATTTGGTGAGGTTCAAAAGCTACAACTGCAATTCTTATGGCTTCACCCTGTTCAATTGATACAATCAAGTTTTGATTGTATCAATGCCTTGTACCAACAAAGCAAAAAAAAAAAAAAAAACCTCTTTCAGCAGGTAGGAAATAGAGTGCATAAAATGTTCATTGTTTCACAGCACTTATCTTGTAACACTGATATATGTGAGGAAGGAAACTAAGTTTGTTGCCGAAAGGTGTCGCACCTTTCAGTAACTCATATAGGCAGTGGTGAGATATGGAAATTTTAACAAAGGGCTTGCATTGTCGAGCAAAAAAAAAAAAAAAAAAAACATTTCACACAAAAACTTTTATTGATTGGCTACCAGAAGGGAGAAGAATAAAGATAGCACATGCGGTTATTTTATTTTCAAACTTGGGCGCATTCGTTATAGAGGAGAGTTGAAACAATAATTCCAAATAATCTATACACTGCCGAATAGACTAATTTTTGTTAGGTTACCGTATGAGTTTATCGCTTAATATATTTCAAAAAAAATAAAATTTTTTTTTTGAAAAACTAAAAAAGTAAAGAAGAAGAAGGGGCTCGCAAATTTGAGAAAAATTTAACAAAGGGCTCACATGAGCCCCTTATAGCTCACCACTGCATATAGGTAAATATGACTTCTGCATTGCTTCAACCTTGGTATCACCTCTGGGTCTGGCTCCCACTGAAGAGACCTCAATAAAGGTCGAAACCAGTCTGGGTAGTGACCCTTATTATAATGCATAGCATTATACATGTCCACAAGGAGATGTGCTTTGCATTATGGGACACTAAGGCAAGTGATGTGGAGTTTGATCTACCTCTGCCACAAGTTGCCTGAGTCCTGAAGATACTTGAGGCAAACTTTGTTTGCATACACTTGGATAAAGGATTAAACTAAATATATAATGGATATATGGTCAGAAGAGTGATTCCCACTCAAACTTGGATAATCCACTTGGATAAAAAGTTATTGATAAAGAGAGATTCCCTCTGATACCAAAATTGTGTAGGTCTTTCAATATTCCAAATCTCCAAGCAGTGTCATATGTTTTTACCATATTAAAGAGAACCGATGCCGTGCTCATGTTTCAGGAAACCACCTCAAATGAATGCTTCCAGCCAGGATAGATGATCAATTGTAGAATGATATTTGTGGAAGCCAAATTGTGTTCCAGTAAAAAAAAAAAGGTTTTTCTCTCCAGACACCATAAAAGACAAGAGTTAACCATTTTTTCCAGAATCTTAAACAAGCAGCTGGTCAGAGCAGTTGGACAAGAGTTGATTGAGGATTTTGAATTCTAACCTTGGCTTAGGAATGACAATAGCAATTGCCTTTTGCTATGTATTCGGAAAAATGTTCTCACAGAATATTCCATTGAAGTGATACAGTAGCTGATCCTTGGAAGCTAGTAATAGATGTTGGACAAGATAATCATAATGGATGTTATTTGGTCGAACAGTAGATGGATGGCACGTAAGCAAAGTAGCTTTTATTTCTTTTTCCATGAATGGCCTGTTGTATTCTTCAGTATTGCTTGAAGAAAACAGAAGTTGTTTTTCTGCTTTGCATTTTTTTCAAGGAAGTTGGGGAGGGGTGATAAGAAGAAGATACACTAATGTTTTATATTGTTTTGAAGTGTGTGAGAAAACAAGTACGTTTCTCGTGTCATGAATACATTTAAACGAAATTACAGTAATCATTTCCAATAAATAAATCAATGCATTCATTTAGCTCAGTATTAATCTGCCATGTATATACAGTGAGCACAACGTATGTAATACACAATATTCTTTAAAAAAAACTGTGCTTTTCTCACAACATAATTTCATTACAAAATAAAACCAATTATAAACATAAATCAAAATTAACACAATCTAATTAAATATTATAGTACATCTTTCAACACCTTTACCCCTTATGTAAGTGTGCAATTGTAATATAGCATTGTTCTAAGCTCATTTTCACAGCTCACAACATGAATTAGCTTAGTGTAATTAAATATTTGAACATTTAACATAATGAAAATGTTTTACATAATGGACAAATAAAATTTTTATGGATACTAGATTTAAGTTGTATTTTTGGAGGCTTGCATATCACTTCATAGCTGTCATGCCTTGATCTTTCATTTCAGAGCAGATCTCTTTGTCTAGACATCAAGGGCCCATTCTGATATTTCTCCTCAAGAATTCCAAGTTTCATGGGAGTAACAATGATTGGTATTCCTCCAATAGATGCTACATGGATAGGATGCTCAGATTGTGTTGCTGTTGTTTCTATAAGAATATCCCCCGAGGGAATTTCTGCACTTATTTTGGAAATCCTGCCAATCCTTTCGGGTGAAGGTGACATTTTCCTGAGTGGATATTCTTTAGTTTAGTGTAACATTAAAAAGGTTAGTATGCCTGTTGCTGCCGCTGACATTTTTTTTTTGTTTTCAGTTGATGTTTCAATGGTTTCTGGACATGGTTGGGGGGGGGGGAGGTCTTTTGTTGACGACTCTGTCCTGATAAATTTGAGGATGAAACTGTTCAAAGGGAGTTTAAAGTTTAATTCTGAGCCAGAACTCCTCATCTACACAGAGTCATATATGGGCATCCACTCTCCAGCAAGCAATGACTGTGCATTGGAGTGGAATGCCAGGGCTACCCTGTACACCATACCAACACCACAGTAAGCATTACGCCATGTCCCAGACCATGGGTATAAGGAGATTCACAGCAATACCAATTACTCTTGCATTGGTATTGCAGTATGACCTTAGGCAAGTCCACTAACCAACTGATCCTGGCTGGGCCATCCAGGACTGCCCATCTTGATAAGACCTGAGTGGTACAAGACTTCCAGGAATACCCTTTCCAGATGACTGCAATTCACACTGTATGGCAAACATGGTGCTGGATCCCAATGATGGTGCTCTGGAAGATAGAATAGTAAATATGACTCAGAAGTTGAATGAAGAATACACAAAGAAAAGCATAGTACAAGCTAAGACCTAAAAGGACTAGTACTGTCAAGGTCTCTGCTACCACAACAGATGTCTCACGTGGAAGGGAATAAAGGAAGAGTTTCCAGTAAATGAAGAGAAATTAGAAAGTCTTAATTAGAAAGACCATAAAGTGAGGGAGCTCTAGCATGATAAACTTATAACTTTTTTTTTTATAGTGTCTTCATTCCAAGACAAAACTTTGTGTAGAAGATTATTAAGTTTGTGGATCTGAAATTGAGTTGAATCTCTGGAGATGCATCTGCATGTGGAATGATGCCAAAGTAGATTAAGTTTTCTAAAATAGTTATTTTATCATGGATTACAGCTACATATCTGTATTCAGTTTTTGGTTATAATGATTTTCTTATTGCACTTTAGTGATGATATTTTGAAATAGATTGCTATTAGGAGGTACAAATTATTATTACGACACCGCCAAGGGGTCCAAAGACTCATCGAGAGAGGACCTACTCTACAACTCTATCTCCACTAACTACCCACATCATCTACACCAACGCCATCTACTGCCCATCATCACCACTAGTATTTTCACAAACAATCACAAACATCCATGCCCATGGCTGGATTTGAACCAGAGTCTTTCAGCTGGAGAGCAGATACGCTAACCACCCAGGCCGGTGATATTTAAACAGGATACATATATATATGCTGCTTGAAAACAAACTGCATTAACAACAAAATAAGGGATATTATGTAGCCATTATCCATACAAAAAACCATGATGGGAATGGTTTCTGAGCTACAGAATAATCTAATCTTTTTGACAATACAGAGATTTCATTACTAGATAAAGGAGGACTAAAATATTAATAACTTTTTTGTGTCAATATGGACTCTAAGGGATGACCCTTCTTGTTTTATAGTGATTGAAAATTTTGAATTTGACCAAATTTCTTTCTATCTAGTTCAGAAATTAAATTCTTTCCTAGGCTACAAAAGATAAATAACATCAACTTTCTCAACCTGGAGTTTATAGAATTCCATGCTCATGCAGCCTTGATTATGGGCAGATAGGGTATTCAACTCAGATTTGTCTAGAACAGGGGCATGCGTTTTTTTTTTTTTTTTTTTTTATGGCATGCAACCCAAGGCTCACCTTAAAAATAATTAAATACATATCCGATATCTTCTTATAGGTTTTCATTGCATCATACATGAGACTTTATGTGCAAAAGCTGGCCTAAAGGAACTTCAAGAAGTGATGCAAACAGTAACCAAGGTTGTTAATTATATTTCTGCATGTGCTTTGAATAAAAGATAATTTCAGAATCTATTGAATGAGGTGGATTCAGTGTATGAAGGACTAATAATGTAGAATAATGTTCATTGGCTTAGTCGAGGTCTTGTTCTGAAATGGTTTGTTGAATACTTGGATGAGATAAATCACTTTTTGACTAATCAACAAATGTCATATAAAGAAATATATGACATCTTGTGGGTTTGTAAACTGATGTTTTTTGCAGACTTTTGCGAACATTTAAATGACTTGAACCTTAAACTACAAGGCTCTAGTAAGACTCTTGATGTTATATTTGATAACATAAAGGCATTTGAAATGAAACTAGGAGTTTTTAAGAGGGATGTAGACAGTGAGAGATTTAAAGCTAAAGTTATTTTTAAATGTCATTGTGTCAATTGTTGAGCAGTTCTAAGATTTGTTAAGTTCAGAGAATTAGAAGAGGCTGCAAAATTCATTAAGTTTGCAGACACTATAAAACTAGATGAATTAAACTTGCAGATGTTTTCATAAATAAACATGGATGATTTTGAAATGTAGTTGACTGATTTTCAATTTTGAGACAGGAATTTGTTGACCTCAGAGTTGACTTGGAAAATATTGAAAAGGAGCAAATATAGACAGGCGTAACAGAGAGAAGTACGAAAAACGAGGTACTAAGGACTTGCAATACTATTCCAGAAACTTTTGTATGTTTAAAAACCCCTGCAACAGCATTACAATCCATTTTTGCATCTACATATTCTTATGAATCATAGTTCTCAGTGATGAACTCTGTTAAGTCTCATAATAGGAGTAGCTTTACAGATGATATACATCCATATCTCTAAACATTACAAAATATAAACCTGATATAAATTGTCTGTCATCAGTGATGCAGCAGCAAATATCATGCTAAATAAATAAAACGTCCACTATTTTTCTTTCTCTAGTTTTGATTTAATGTTTTCTGTTAAAAATGGTAAAGAAAGATTAACTTCTTTTTAATATATTATGTGGGTAAAATAACATTTTATTTTATCTGTAATTTTTATGTATTACTCGTAAGGGATTAAGAATTAATAAAAGAATATATTTAATTTTATTTTCTCTTATTGTGCTTTAGTCAAGTAAAATGATTATGAGACTGTGCACTGTAATATATTGAAAAAACTTATGTGTGATTGATCTTTATATAAAAAAACAAAAAAATTCAGAATTGTTTATGTTACTCTTTTGCTGATGTTAAAAATTGCATCTTCAAATTGTGTGGCTGTATATGGCAGCTAGAATTATACTTAAAGGCAAATAAAAAAACTATCCATGCTCTCAACAGGGTAGAAGAACTTTTAAGTAAAAATTCCGTCACTAATTTTTTCATTCATTCAATCTTACATGATTTACAATAATCACTCTTACAATATTATTTGATTTTACCACTCTAGTGTGATTTTTGATTATTTGAAAATGTTCTCCCAAAAGACATCAAATAATCATATGTTCATGCAGAAAACTACCCATGCTCTCAACAGGGTAGAAGAACTTTTAAGTAAAAATTCCGTCACTAATTTTTTCATTCATTCAATCTTACATGATTTACAATAATCACTCTTACAATATTATTTGATTTTACCACTCTAGTGTGATTTTTGATTATTTGAAAATGTTCTCCCAAAAGACATCAAATAATCATATGTTCCCAAAATTTTGGTTGGCATGTGAGAAAATTTTGCATCAAAGATTTGGCGATTTTGGCATGCACACTTAAAAAAGGTTCCCCACCCCTGGTCTAGAACATCAAGATTATATTCTATTTCATGAGACTGATACTATTTTGCCTTTCTTAAAGACTACTTAAAGAAAGGCAAAGTCCATAACCATAGACCAAATCTCAACATAAATGACCGCCTTAAACTTACCCAATTTTGGGAAGTCGTCCTAAATAAAACTTCTCATTCTTTTGCCTAATGAATTATTTTTAAAATTTATTTCTTTAATTCTAATAGTTATTAATGGAGTTATCCATCCACCTAATGAATAGCTGCAAAATGGAGTCAAATTTTTGCATGTACAGTGGTGCTTTGGTTAACAATGGCCTCAGATAACGATGTACTTGGTTAACGAGTGGCTGTAAGAAAAAAATCTCTTGGTTAATGACTCTCGATTATGTGAACCTCTTATCTGATCTAAAAAACTGGAATTTTCCGATCGTATTCAGCCACGCACGGGAAGACAATGTCGAACAGAGAACAGCCATGCGGCATAGCTGTGAAGTTCAGATATGTTTGACCCATCATAGACGGCTGTTTATGTTTTCCGTTTATTGTTTCTTTTCTTGTAGTGTACTGTGCTTTATTTTAAAATTTGTAGTTATAAATGCATTTTATGATGAAAATGAGTATTTAAGCATTTATTTTTTATGTGTTGGTTCATATAGACAATAAATCGGCAGGTGCGTGTCACTGTTCGTTCGCCATCAAAAGGCAAAATAAAATCTCATCTGTATAATAATCGTTGTATCTATAAGCTGCAAATCAGTGTATGTTACGGTAAGTGCTGTATCTAATATTGTCACCTTACAAGCAAAATGCACTAAGTCAAAAATTGCAGGTTTCAAATTTAACTGTTAACTTTTATTTCCAAAAGGTTTTTTTTGAACTTTTACTTTTATTTTCAGGTGACGATATGTTCTTTGTATCCCTTGTCTTAGTGTTGTACAATTTGTAATAATACCGTATTCTGTGGATTATTACAAATTATATGATAAATTTGTCAATAGCTTTATAAGAATTATAGAAGGAGAATAACTACCGACAAGTCTTCAATTGTGGTGAGACTGGGTTATTTTGGAAGAAAACAACAGGACATTTATCACAAAAGAAGAAAAAACACTTCCTGGGCATAAACCAATGAATGATAGGTTAACATTGCTTTTAGCAGCAAATGCAAGTGGAGACTGCAAGGCAAAACCAATGTTAATCTACCACTCAGAGAATCCCCGAGCATTCAAAAAGTTCAATGTCTCTGAATCCAATCTCAGTGTTTTGTGGAAGTCTAATAGCAAAGCCTGGGTCACAAGAATAGAATTTAGAGACTGGATTCGTGAAGTGTTTGGACCAACTGTCAAAGCCTATCTTGAGCAAAACAATCTGCCTCTAAAAGCCATTTTAACCTTGGATAATGCACCTGGCCATCCAACGGGCATACAAGAAGAGCTACCAGAGGAATTAGATTTTATCAAAGTGATTTTTCTTCCACCCAAGACTACATCTCTGATTCAACCTATGGATCAGCTGCTAACTGCAAATTTTAAAAAACTTTACACAAGGACACTTTTTACCAGTGCTTTGAAATGTGTGAGGCTACCAACATAACCCTAAGAAAATTTTGGAAGGAAGATCATTCAACATTGTCATAGCAATTAGGCTAATTGTAAAAGACTTGGCAAGAAGTAACAATGAAATGTCTCAAAGCAGCATGGAGGAAACTGTGTCCTTCCTTTGGTAATGAAGAAACTTCAGATGAAGGACACAAATTGGTAAAGGATATTGTGGCAACTGCTCATGATCTTAACTTGGAAGTAGAGGAAGAAGATGTTGAAGAATTATTGGAGATGCATGACCAAGAACCGACTACTGACGAGCTAAAAGAACTTTTCAAGCAGCAATGTGAAGAAAAGGAAATGGAAATTTCATTTGAAGATGAGGATAGAGAGAAAGAACAAATTACGACTGCTGAAATCAAGAATGTTTTGGCAAAGTGGGAGGAAGTTCAAAATGTTGCTATGAAATGGAATCCAAACAAAGCTGAGGTTATCAGAACCGCAGATCTATTTAATGAAAAGTCCATGCAGTTTTTCAGAAACATTTTAAAAAAGAGGCAGAAGCAAACAACCCTAGACACGATTTTTACAGGTCCATTTGTCAAAAAACTCCAAAGTGAGCCCAATTGTCCTTCTGGTGAAGATTGATAATTAAAAACTGTTTTCATGAACAATTAATTTTATTAATGTTAATTTTTTTGTAGCAAATACATATACTGTATAATAAAGAAATGATATTTACCATATTTTTATGACATTTTAAATGAGTTTTATCTGCATTTTTAATATGTACTATGGTTGTGGGGAGGAGCCAGAACAAATGAATCGATTTTCAATTAAATCTTATGGGGAATCCCGCCTTGGATAACGATGGTTTTGGTTAATGACAGTAATCCTGGAATGGATTACCGTCGTTAACCAAGGCACCACTGTATTAAACAAATATTTTCTTTATGTTTTCTTTATGTAAGTGTTATTATTCCTATCAATTTCCTGATATGTGCTCCAAGGGATGTTTAGGTTACTATAACAGCACTACATAATAGTTTGCATTATTATTTATCTCATATCAACAATTTTCCTCCAAATCAATCTATTACTTGTGAGCACTCCAAGATTGCCATATCTAACAGCTTCTAAGGCACTTCTGACTGAATCAATCTGCCTAGACCTTGATCTTTCTATGGATCTCTTTCCCGCCATCTTGGCATTAAACACCTGTTCTGCTAACCTTTCCTCACCCATCTATTAATTGGCTATACCTTAGATTAGTTCAGCTGACACATTCTTGAATTCTAATAATGTCAAGTTCCTTTTTAATATGATTCTGCCATTGGCATCACTGGCAGAATGGCACTTTATTTCTAACCAAACTCTCAGATCCATAACTTAAAACTGGTTTGAACACTGCCTTGTATACTCTCGTCTTCTCTCAATTCTCTGTACTGCTGGATGAAGGCCTCCTCCAGTTCTTTCCACCTTTCTCTGTTCTTGGCAATCATTGACCAATTTTTCCCAACAAAATTTGACAATTCATCACTCCGCCTTCTTTTAGGACGTCCTCGGCCTCGTTTCCCTTCTTTATGAATCCAGTTCGTTGGTATGGTGGTCCATCACTCATCTCTTCTGGATAGATGTCCGGCCCATTTCCATTTTAGTCGCTTGTGGTGAAGAATGATATCAGTGATGCGAGTCTGGCTTCTTATCCAGGTGTTTCACTTGTTATCTTTTAATGTAATGCCTAGCATCAACCTCTCCATTTTTCTTTGAGCTGTTAATTTATTTGCCAGTGTTTGTGTTAGCAACCAAGTTTCACAACCACATGAGATGACTGGAAGTATATACTAATTAAATGTCTTCCTTTTTAAACATAGTGGGACACATCATTGTCTTGAAAAATGCTCTTCAATTTTCTGAATGCACTCCAGGCAAGTTGAACTCTCCTATTTATTTCCTTTTGGAGTCAACAGTTTAGATCAATGAGATGACCTAAGTATGTACTGTATATGACAAGACTCTTTCCAAGAAATTTTTTTCTATTATTATGTTTTTTTGGTGTTACGAAATGATTAAACATGATTTTAGTTTTTTCTCTGTTCATCTTTAGACCAACTTTTCTGCTTTCATGATATGTCTTCTATTATTATATTATATTAAGGTCTCCTGGCGTGTTTGCAAAAATTATATCATCTGCATATCTTAGGCGTGTTAAGTTTCTGTTATTAATTTTTATACCAAGGTTTGTCCAGTTTATATTATTAAATATTTCTTGAAGGACTGCTGTAAAATTTTGGGTGATGGTCTCCACCCCCCCCCCTTGTCGGACACCTTTTTCAATTGATATTTTATTGTTACTAGTGTGAAGTTGGATTGTTGCAGTGAGGTACATTGCCTGGAGGAGGTCCGTATATTCTCCAGGAACTCCCTGATTTTGGAGTGCTTTGATTATTGCATTAGTTTTGATGGAATCAAATGCTTTTTCATAATCAATAAAGGCTAAACAGAGATGCAATTGGTTTTCTTCTGCTTTTTCTATTATTTGTTTTACTGCATGAATATGATCAATTGTGTTAAAGCCTTTACAGAATCCTGTTTGTTCTACTGGTTTTGAGTTTAGAAGAGGTGTTAACCTGTTTGTTATTACTTTTGTGAGAATTTTGTACAGATTAGAGAATACTAATTGGTCTATAGTTCTTTACTTCTTCTTTGTTTCCCCCCCCCCTTTTTTTTTTAAATAACAGTATCAGAGTAGCATTTTTCCAATTTTCTGGTATCTTCCCTTCTTCTAGGCATAGATTTAGTAAGTTTGTGACATGGTGAATTATGTTTCCTCCCCATTTAATTAATTCTATGTGAATTAGGTCTTCGCCAGGACATTTTCCATTTGTTTTAATGCTTGTTTTATTTCATCTGAAGTGAATGGGGGATAAATTCCATATGCGATGGAGAAGAGTTATTTATATTTGATTTATCTATTCACTATAGAGTTCTTTATAAAATTCTTCTAGCCTGCTTAGGATTTGTTCTTGGTTCCTTATTGTAGTTCCATTCTTATCTTTTATTGCAGTTATTTGACTTTTGCCAACTGATAAATGTTTTGTTAGTATTTTCATATTTTTATTGTTCTGTTTCTTTTATTTTTTTAGTGTTATAAGATCTTATTTCATTTCTCATCTTTTTCCTTATTGTTTTGCATAGTTCTGCATATTCTATTTTAGAAATTAAGTTTTTGTCTTGTTTCATATTTCATCTCTTTTTTTTAGTAGTTGTAAGATTTCCTCTGAAAGTTTATGGTCTTTTTGTTGTTTGTTGTTTTTGAATTCATTGGCTGCTGAGATTACTACTTCCGTTAGGTTTTTGCTTATTTTATTTACGTCTTCTTCTACAAATATATTTATTAAGTCTAGTTTTTGATGGAGTTTTTGTTTGGAATCCTTTTTGTTTTTGATAGGTTTTAAGTCAAAACTTCTTGATTTTTTGTTGTTTAGCCATTTTATTCTTTCCAATTTGAGGTTTATTTTAATTTTGGCTCTGACAAGTCTGTGGTCGCTTCTTGTTTTTACTTGATTTAGTGCTGAGGTATCTTGAACTATTTCTTTATTATTACACAGTATATAATCTATTTCATTTTTTATTTCTCTGTTTGGACTTCATGTCCATTTTCTTTTGAGGGCTTTCTTAAAAAAGGTATTCATAATAAAAGCTTGTTACTGATAGAGAATTCTGTAAGAGCCATTCCTGAGTTGCTGCTTGTACCATATACGTATGGTCCTATTGTATCTATTTGGTGAATGGGATGACCTACTTTGGCGTTAAAATCGCCCATTACTATAGTAAATGTTTTGATTGCTATTTCTTTTTTTTTTTTAATATAAATTTATTCAGCTGGCTACCCACCATACCTGCTTTGCTTATTCTGTTGTCTATTTCCAGATTTAAATTGCTATCTTCACTAAAAACTCTGTCAAAGTAGATGAAATGCTATTCTAAAGCATCTCCATTCAAGAATGCAGCTGACATTTTCTATGCTCCTGCCTATTTTCATAGTTTGGTCTTTTTAATGCATTTTCATGCCAAATTGGTTACAGCTGTTATTCAATTTAGTTAGAGAATCCTGAAGATTTGCACTAGATGTGTTTAGGAGAAAATCATGTGCATAAAGCAAAGAACTAAGTTTGACACCTCCAATTCTAATATCAGGGAGTTGTCCTTTCTTTCATAATGTGATTCATATAGATGATGAATAGGAGTGGAGATGATGTACATCCTTGACTTACCTTGATTTTACATCAAACCATCTTCCTGTGTTTCTTTGAATTCTAACTGTTGATCGACAACTTAAATATAGACTATGTATTGCTCTGTATAATGTTCCATTGATCCCATATAATTGGATCAATGGATCTGTTTTGAAAAGCTTTTCTCTAGGCACCTTGTTATATGACTTTTCCAGATGTACAAAACTGGAGTACAGATCCTTGTTATATTCCCATGATTTCTCAACTATTTGTCTTAAAGTGAAAATCTGATTTTGACAATCACTATTTGACTTGAAACCAGTTTGTTCTTTTCAAAATTTCTCCTCCACAATCTTTCTCAACCTCTTTTCAAGTATGCTTGCATAAATCTTACCTGGAACAATTAGTAGAGAAATTTCTCTAATTCTCACATTCAGCTTTAATTCCTTTTTTTAAAATAAAAAAAAAATAGATGGGTACTATATGAATCTCTAATCCAATCATCGGGAATTTGACCTTCTGACCAAGTCCATGGAATTATGGCAGTGTTTTACCATTTCTTACATTTTTCCCTGTATTCTTTTAGGGCATCTGCCGATGTATTCACTAGGAACTTTTGGTATACTTTCTTCTTATCCAGCACTACTTCTTTAACTTATGATATTCAAACAGAAATGCTTAAGTATGGATGAATATCATCTACACCAGCTGCCTTTTCACATTTCAAGCTTTTGACCCTTTTTCTACCCTCAAGTATTGATATGTACTCCTCTTTGCATTCCTCATGAAATATTTTTAGTACAGTTCTGTCACTTCTTGGTTCATTTACCAGTCTTTCAAAGTAATTACTCTAGACATCTAGGATATCCTTATCTTCAGTTTTCATGTCACTTTTATGATCTTTGATTCATTTTATAGTACTCTTTCCTCCATTTCTAAGCTTCTTCAATAGTCTCCAGAATATTTTGCCACTTTCCTGATATTTATTTTCGATACTCTCAGCAATCATCCAATGACTTTTGTTTAGCTACTTTTACACATAGCTTAGCTCTCTTACATTTTTTTCTGTATTCTTTTAGGGCATTTGCAGATTTATTTGCTAGGAATTTTTGGTATGCTTTCTTCTTTTTAAGCTTCCTTAACTTATGTGAACCATGGTGTTCTTATTTTTCTCTCCTTGAAGGCATTTTTTTTATTTCTTATTTTTCTCTCTTTCGCTGCATACCTCCATAGCTGAATCAATCAATGCTTTCATCAAAGTTTGCAACTGAGACTTCAAGGTTTGGTTCATCAATAATGCTTGTATAGACAAGTCTACAATTTCCTTGTAAAAGCTGCTCAACTTTAATTATTTTTAAAAAACTTTCTTACATACTGTTCTTTTCAATATGATATCCATTTTTATCATGCTTAGTACTAAGTAATGGTCACTTCCAATTTCAAATTCTCTGTAAACTCTTTTATCCTGAACCAGCATGATGATGATATCACTGTCAACAATGATGTAGTCAATGAGGCTTTTCTTATGTCTTCTCTCCATGTGAATTTGTGCACATCTTTATGTTGAAACATGATGTTAGTAATGACTAATCTGTGTCCTGAGCAGAAGTCCAGTAAATACTTATTATTATTATATGATTACTCTTATGTCTTCTGCTATGTCTATTTTTTGTATGAGCAAGTAGGATTTAGGAAAATCATTTCTACAAAAATTCACTTACATGCAAGAAATTTTGCATTCAATTCAATAAATCTTGTATTCAAATTATTGAAAAATAAAATGAATATAACACAAAGTTTTTCCCATTTGGTTACAAAGTAAATTATACTTGAGATGAAATTATATTCCCATTCCATCCTTCATCCAAATATGAGCAGTTTGTCCATAAAGTATATTCATGACTAGGCCTTCCTTTCAGACATGTATATTACACTGATTAAGGGATAACTGTGAATTGTTCATTATAACACTAAAGTCAAACATACACAGTAAAAAAAAAAATATTTAGGATTGATTTAAACTACAGATATTTCTTCTACCAATCATGGATTTTTGGCCAAGTGGCCTATTCCAGTCTCATACCATCGCTTTCTTGGTCTTCAAATTCTTGTTTTCCATTTATATCCATATAGAATTTTTGGCAGCCTGCTATTGTCCATTCAATTCATATTTCTAACCATTTTAGTTTATTACCATAACGATCAGAGTTTAATATGTTCTTACTTATTCTTGATATGTTCTAGGATTAACTTAGTAATTTAAAATTTGTGATAACGTAGTCAATAACTGACTTAGATCTTCTGGCTGACTATGTATATTTGTGTATTTCTTTATGTTCAAATACGAAGTTCATTTTATTCTCATATTATTATAAATGACAAAATGTTTCACTTTGTGTCCATTTTTAATTACCTATCTTCACCAAATCTTCTAAAGTTTGTTTTGTAATTTCCTGTTTCCTATACTAACAATTAATCCCCTGCTAGTAGTAAATATGTTTTGTTTTATGTATGACTTTCTGCAGTTCTTAATAAAAGTTTTACTGTTTTCTTTCCCCTCTTCTGGTGCATAATGCCCCAATTATTATTATCTGACCTCTTAATATTGTGAGTCTAATTTCTATTGGTCTTTCCATCCAGTAGTTATAATATACAATGTTGTATTACAACACAGATATTGGAAATTCATATGTTGTGAACCAACAATCATTGGAATGTATTACAATTGGAAATTATAAATTAAACAATGACGGTATATGGAAAATAGAATCTCTCTTTGTATGTAGTTGTGAGACAGCAAGTAAAATGTGATGCTATTACAATCAGAAGAGTGTGTGTGTTTTCATATGATTAAAAAAAAAATTTAAAAAAATAATAAAAAGAAACGTAATATTAAACACCATACAGTTCTTAATAATTTCCCATATTTCTGGCATGGAACGTCCATCATTAAAGTTGAGATTTAGGTGATGTAAAAATACAAGCGACTATATCAAAAATTAAAGATTTGAGACTTCACTCCACAGATTTACATTGTTTACATCATTTACTTCATCACATAGCTTCACTTTTCACAAATGTTCTTCTAGCTGACACTCTGAAACTTATCATCTAAGTTTCCATTACATATTTTAGATCTCTTAAGTTCTTCATTAATTGTGGATATTTCAGATGGAATGAAAAACTACATCAATACACTGAAAGTATCACAATGAGCACTCCAATTTCTCCCATTCTTGCTAATTTCTATTTAAAACAACTGGAAGAAATAAAATTCTAGATTTAATCCAAAACCTTTCCTATATGGATGTTTTGCGATGCTATTATATTGTGCGATGTTATATATATCTAGATGTTCATGTGAAATAATTCACATCAACATCTAGAAGCCATCTTACAAAAAAAAATCAATAACCTTCAAACCACAGAATCAAATTCAGTAATGGAACTATATTTTTCCTACGATTATTTGTCAACTTCCGTTTTTTTGCAAACCTTCCTTCTCTGGTCACAATATCCATCACACTTCTGCTCATCATTCCTTACAACATTTGAACTTCTTCTAAAAGAAATTTCTATAATCAAAGAAACAGATATTCTCAATGGTTACAACCCCCCCCCCCCCACACAAAAATAAATAAAGAAGATTATCAACTTTTTCTCCATCCTCTAATAGAAGAAATAGAAAACTTGCATAGAATTGCCATCTGGTACATTAAAGGTATTATCTCAGAAAGCATTTCTTGTATCTTACAGAAGTTTAATATCTCCACCACTTTCAAGTCTATTCATCCAATCAGCTCTATCCATCTCTAAAAGATAAAATTCCACCTCTACTGCTACCCGGAGCATATTCAGTCCCATGCAGCTGGCAGTTATTCTACTTCGGACAAACAGGCCAATTTGTTTCTATACGCATCTCTGAATATCAATCCTACATTAATTCCAAGAAATGTAACAAATCAGTCTAGCAGAACATGGGATTACAAATACTAGCAACAGAATCCTTTGAGATGAACCCCAAATTACTACACAGATGTTCCCATAAATATGAACATCTTTAAAGAAAGTTCCAAAAACCTTAAAATCCTTAATCAACCTTAATGATGGACTTTACATGCTGGCAGTCTGGGAAATTATAAATAACTATTTGGTTTAATATTATCTAAGGTTAAAAAAAAACTGATCCTAACAGTATCGATTTTTACTTGGCTGCTTTGTGACTGCATACAAGGAGAGATTCCATTTCCATATACCTCCAACTGTTGTTTATTTTTTAATTTCTAACAGTAATACACTAATGATGGTTCATGATATGTAAACTGAAATATCTGTAGTTTAATCATAGTCTTAATTAAATTATTTTTCAACTGTCTGCGTGTGACCTTAGTATTATAAAGACTCTTTATAATACTAAGGTGAAAAATTGCAATATGGAAAGTGACTCTTTCCATATTGCAATGCATTATGGAAAGAGTCACTATCCAGACCTGTTCGACCTTTATTGAAGTCTTGTTAATGGGTTGAATTAATGTTTTCATTACTTGTATATGAAAAATATGACATCTGCATTAATTCAACCTTGTTATTTCCTGGATGTGGTTCCCACTGATAAGACCTAATTAAAGGTTGAAACTGGTCTGGATAGTGACCCTTCAATGCATAGCAATGCACACATCAGGAAGGAAGTGTGCTTCACATTATGGAATACTAAGGCAAATGACACTTGACAAGAATATAATTTTTTTCAAGTATAATTTAAAATGAATATAACAAAATTTTTTTATGCACTGCTTTTATTGACTATAATAAAGTTTGTCTCTACACATGATGTTCTTTTATATGCTCTACTAGAACAAGGTGTAAAGGTTAAATTTATCACACTAATCCAAGCAATTTATAACACGCAGTTTTCTCACAGAAAGAAAAGGAAATTATTTCCCAATCAATAAAATTATTAAACAAGGCGATGCAACAGCCTTTAGGCTTTCGATGCTACTCATGTTCAGATAACTTTATTGGAACAACAAGGGTATCAATATTTTAGGAAAGATTAAGCATCTTTGCTTATGATACTGACATCTTTTCAGAAACCCCATTGAACTGATAAAGATAATAAATGAACCTAATTATTAACACAAGCAAACTAGTGGGACTTAAAATGAATTTCACAAACATAAAAATCATAACTACTAGCACAAAAATTCTTATCTTGAGAGATGGTATGAGCATTGCATACCTGCAAAAGTATGTGCATCTAGGGCAAATAATAGCTGTCAATAAGACAAGCCTTTCACGTCGAGAATAACTACAAGTACAGAATGATTGCTGGATATTGGGTTAGTGGATGGAGAGCAATTTGCTCATTTCTCTTAAAAAAGGAAACAGATGGATTCTATTGTATTGTCCACAATGGCATATGGTGCCCAATCTTGGTACTTAAAAAAAAAAAAATATATATATATGAACACAACAAATAGCAATCGAAGTAGGAGATAAAAAAAATGCAAATAGACAGATCACAAAAATGTGTTATTCACAAAGTCAAACAAAGTAGAAGCAGAAGAAAAGATTAGATCATAGGAAGAATAGCAAAAAAACAAACAAATGCATGAGAACAGCCTATGGCGAGAAGGAAGAACAGAAAAAATTGATAAAGGCCTTTACTCAACAGTGAGATAAAACAGGTTAATATTGACATGAAATAGTGCATGCAACAGAGTACAGAATAAAACTTCACTTCAGTGATGTTTCATTCTGAATATAGTTTGTATTACTACAATAAAGAGCAAAGAGGCTATTTTTTTCCGGCAACGTAAATTAAGTTAAGAGGATAATAAATCCTTATTATTTCAAAGTCGAATAAGAAACGTGAAGATCGAAATCTAAGCGTTTCATGCCGAAGAACTTCCAGCGAGTCCAAGCATAAGTCAACACCTGGTAGTACGACACTAGGGCAACTCGGAGCAAAGGTGGAACAAGTTCTGATCACTGTCCTTAATATTTTCTCATAATGTAAAACACAGCTCCTAGGAGATGTATTACTGTTTCACATTATGAGGGGAGGTCACTACCCAGACCGGTTTCGACCTTTATTGAGGTCTTATCAGTGAGTAGGTAGACCTGGATAATACCAAGGTTTAATTGAACCAAACTTGCATACTTTACGAATTGCAAGAAAGGTGTACCCATATATTACTACAATAAAGAGCCAAGAGGCTATTTTTTTTCTGGCAACGTAAATTAAGTTAAGGGGATAATAAATCCTTCATTATTTCAAAGCCGAATAAGAAACGCAAAGATCAAAATTTAAGCGCTTCATGCAGAAGAACTTCCAGCGAGTCCAAATGTAAGTCAACACCTGGTAGTACAACACTAGGGCAACTCGGAGCAAAGGTGGAACAAGTTCTGATCACCGTCCTTAATATTTTCTCATAATGTAAAACGCAGCTCCTAGAAGATGTATTACTGTTTTACATTATGAGGGGAGGTCACTACCCAGACCAGTTTCGACCTTTATTGAGGTCTCATCAGTGAGTAGGTAGACCAGGATAATACCAAGGTTTAAGTGAACCGAACTTACATTTACATTATGAGAAAATATTAAGGACAGTGATCAGATCTTGCTCCACCTTTGCTCCGAGATGCCCTAATGTTGTACTACCAGGTGTTGACTTATGCTTGGACTCGCCAGAAGTTCTTCGGCATGAAATGCTTAGATTTCGATCTTCACGTTTCTTATTAGGCTTTGAAATAATGAAGGATTTATTATCCCCTTAACACTTATAGTTTGTATTAATAATATTAGTTAATGATATTGTGGATGTGCCTATAAGTATTGCAAGAATATCCAATTAACAATAAGAATAGATATTTACACTTGGCAAGTGTAAACATTCACTTAAATAAGTGAATTGCCCACTATCAATGCTTTGACACTCAGTGGATAGTTGCCAGTATCACTGTACTGTACAAAAAAAAACTTTCTTTACATTGTCAAATACCATAACTACTATTCAGTCACTGTTTCCTCAAATATGAGGGTGGTCTAAAAAGTTCTTGGCCTAACAATGAAAAAACGAATTTATAATTTCAAAATTATTTTTATTTTTCAACATAATCTCCCTCAAGACTAATATGTTTATTCCAGCGATGCTCCAGTGCCATTATCCCGTCCCTGTAGTGATTCTCAGTAAGATCTGCAAAATACCCCTCTACAGCTGCAATCACCTCTTGATTTGAAGAAAAACGCTGACCAGAGAGGAAGAGTCTTAGTTTTGGGAAGAGACAGAAGTCAGAGGGAGCCAAAACTGGGAAATAGGGTGGATGTGCCAACAATTCATAGTGCAGATCCCTTAATTTTCCAATTGCCAAAACACCTTTGTGGGCAGGTGCATTGTCCTGATGAAAGATGATTTTTTTTCTTCTGCAAACAGTGTCTTTTGTCACGAAATTTTTTGTCTAGTCTGGTTAAAAGATCAGAACAATATTCCCAAGTTACTGTTTTCCCTTTTCAAGATAATTAATAAACAAAATGCCTTTAGCATCCCAAAACACCGATGCCATGGCCTTTCCTGCTGATAGAACTGACTGACTTTGTCTTCTTTGGCGCTGAACAACTGGCTTCTGTCCACTGTTTTGACTGCAGTTTGGATTCTGGTGTGTAATGGTGAATCCAAGTCTCATCCACAGTAATAAATCGATGGACAAAATCAGTTTTATTCTTGTGAAAACACTCCAAGCACTGTTCGGAGATTTTCATGCAAGTGCGTTTTTGATCTGCTATGAGCAATCACAGCACCCATCTTGCACAAAGCTTTTTCATTTGCAATTCTTCATGCAAAATACCTATCCTACACATTCTTTTGAAATGTCTATAGTCTCAGCAATTTCACGCACTTTGACCTTCACGTGGATCATCTTCAAGGCTGGTACAGCCACATTTAAACTCGGTAGCCCATTTTTTAATTGTCGAAAATGAAGGAGAAGAAGGGTGCCTATAAACTTTTATGAACTTTGAATGAATTTCTTTTGGCATTAAATCTTTTACAAAGAATTTTATAACAGCACAATACTCAATTTTATCCATTTCAAGGGATACAGACAACACTTTCACTTCAAACAGCTGTATAAAATAAACTACTTGATAAAATGACTTGCAATTTCACATGGATGCTTATGACAGATGTACAAACTTAGGGAGAAAAAAAAATGTGCCGATAGTGTTGCCATCTACGGTCGAGGCCAAGGACTTTTCAGACCACCCTTGTAGATAGGCTTGGGTGTTGGTAGTTAGGTATTGGACTACACAGTATCAACAGTAGAAGAAAAAAATTTTATCGAACTTACTAGGGCACCTTGTTAAAACATTTTCTTTTCAGTTACAACTGAGTGCTGTGTGTCTATCACAGTTGTAAATTGTGCTCTGATGATGCTGGTAGCTAGTTCAATAAATTATATATATACAGTGTGTGCACACACACAAACACACACATTCCTGGTGCTGTTTATAACATGAAACTGTTATGATGGGTAGAGATTGTTAAATATTCTGCCTCTAATCATAATCTATGTAAATGGAGCACTCCTCTATACACTTATTTCAACAGCTTGTGGATATAGAATGATTACTGGAAAAAAATAATTATTTATAACACGGTTGTAGAGTCCATAATTTGTGTAAAATGAATGCTGATCACCATGTAACACTAAACAAAAGGATTGTGTAAAATCAACAGCTTTTGAATTGGCTATTATTTAGGTCCTGCACACTTCTATTCAGGGTATCTAATTTTAATTATATGCAATTCCCAACCATCTTATTTAACATATATACATACATATATGTACATATATATATACATATTGATATTGTCTTTAATATATACTGCCACTGTAATCTCAACTTTATGAAGACACCCTGTCTCTGATATGCATGTAATATACAACAATAACATAACAAGTCATGTGATTTTTCCTTGGCAAGGTACCTTGAACTCACAATCATTTATGAAAATATTGTTATCTGTATTATGATAAGCTCTCACTACACATATTAACAACCTCACTATAACAAACTACCATAAAATAATGACCAGAGCCTTGTAGGTGCTATTCTCAACAAAATTCACTATAGCAAACTATCTAATATAACAGGCTGTCACTGTGGTTCTTACGAGTTTGTGTGGTGAACATCAACTATAAAAATAAATACCTGTTTTGGTCCCTTTTCAGGTCCCTCTGTTTAATCTACTGTTAAACATTATTCCACATTCTCAACTACTATGATAGTACTACATCAGATTACTACCACCTGCCTATTAACAAATTTTGTACTAATTATCTGTTATTTGTCAGGTCTTCAATATTGTCAATTCTTGCATTTCAGTCATCTAAGGAACTACTAACTGCATCAATCCACCTACCTACCTAGATCTTGATTTTTTTTCCTTGGACCTTTTTTCCTACCATCTTGGGATCAAACACCTTTTTCTAACTTTTCCCTCTTCCATTCTGTTTTAATTAATTATACCTATCTTAGATTAGATGACCAACCGAATGCCAATGCTAAGTTCCTTTCTAATATTTTCATTCTAAAAATGATTTTGCCTTTGATGAAACCTGTTCCCATCTCCATTACTTCTCAAAACTCTCATATTTGTCATCTCTAGCCTTCGACCCCACTACCCATATACGGTACTAATGTACTATAGGTTGATCAACCAACCTCTTGTGTATGGATTCAACATAATAAAAAGAGTTAAAAATCAAATTAAATACCATATTGTATACTGCTAGGGCTAGTGGCTTGAATGATCCAACCCTTCAATTATCAGAACTTACCATTCTGATAATTGAAGTACAATTATATGTTGCTCTACCAGAAGTTGGTTCACATGCAAGGGCAATTAATTGAAGGGTCACTATTTTGTCATATTGTACTATTATACCATTTTATTATTACTATTATACTATTTTGTACATCAGAGAAATTACTATATTTCCAGATCTGATTTTTCATGCTCTCTGAAAATTGTATCTAAATAGCTGAAATGCTTTCACTGTTCTCCACTGTGAACATAGTTTCTATTTTTTTTTTTTTTTCCCAGCTTGCCTCCTCATTTTCATAATTTGCCTTTTTACTGCTAATTTCCATACAATATTTTTATAGTAGTTAGTTTTTATCAATTTAGAATTTAGGTTTGAAAACTTAAGATTATTTCAAATAGAAACTGAGAAAGTCTTATTTATTATTATTAAGAGAGACCTCCAGGGAGACAGAATTCATCAGGGGAGGCCATATAACACAAGCACCATCTATTATACTTATTCTTGAATTCATTCACAATGCTTGCACATACCACATCCAATGGCAATCCATTCCAACCACACATTGAGAGAAAAATCTAGCCATCATACCTACCTTCTTAGCAGAATTCATTCTCAGCTTGCAAGGATGCCCTCTTTTCCTTTCCCCACCTTCCATAAAATGAAAAATTCCATCCACTGAAATCCTGTATGATCCTTTCGGAAGTTTGTATACGTCTCAATCATATCACTCCTCTTTCTCCTGTTTGTTAGTGTCTGCAGTCTACAAATTCTCAATCTGTATTCACAATCCTGATATCATTTTCGACATTCTCCTTTACTCTCTCAAATGTATCAGAATCACAACAGAAACCAGACCTGTGCACAGTAGTCCAAGTGAGGTCTTATCAAGGCCTTGTAAAGAGGCAGAATGACATACTTATCTTTAACATTACATGTTAAAGCTTGTTTCAGCAATGCAATTATCTTTTGAGTTGTATTTGCAATCTTTGCTAAATGGCCTGAATTTCAATTTGCTATCTACTAACACTCAAAGATCCCTGCCCTGATCAGTTTCTTCTAGTGTAATCCTACTAATATAATACGACATTGTATATCTAATCACACCAAAGTGCATGACTTTACATTTACTGACATTGAATTGACATCCATTTTCCCATGCCCACAATTCCAGCCTATTCAAATCAATTAATAACTTAACATGTATAAAACCAACAGTAACAACTTTAATGAATTAAAGGTACAAATATTTTGTACTGAAAGTAACAGTACATCAGTGTAGAACAAACAGTTCAAGGAATGGAATACAAAGTAAAGAAAGGTCGGCGGATCACCTATTAAATTGTTGCCGCATGCCAGAAAATTAAAATATTAAATTATTCTTTAAAGATAATTATTTCATTGATGGTTGCATAAGATAAGAATCTCCCAAACTTTTGGGGGAGAGAGAGACAGTCATTTCGATTCAAATTAGGTCGATGCAAAAGGGGTTTACAACTTTCTTTAAAAAGGCGTTCATAGTTAAACCTGCATCTGTGGAGCAGACAAGCTTTATCCCACTGGATATTATGATTAGTGTCAATGCTATGTTGTGCTAGACCAGACTTATGAGGTTTCACATACTGGATATAATACTGATGTTCCTTCATTCTTTTTTTCCACAGAAAAGCCTGTTTGTCCAAAGTATGCTAAGTTACATTCACATGGTATCTGGTAAACACCAGCCAATGATAGAGGTGCCAGTTTGTTTTTTGCAGATGGCAGAAAGTGAGAAATTTTGTTGATGGGAAAATATGTGGGAATAAGATGATACTTCTTCAAAATTTAATTCAATTGGTGATCCACTGACTCTTCTTTACTTTGTATTCCATTCCTTTAACTGTTTGTTCTAGACTGATGACGTACTGTTACTTTCAGTACGAAATATTTGTACCTTTAATTCATTAAAATTGTTACTGTTGGTTTTATACGTGTTAAGTTATTCATTTATTATGCCACAGGTACCTCTAAAGATTAGCCTATTCAAATCATTTTAAGTACTACACATCAGCAGCATTCCTAATTGCCCTACTTGTCTTTGCATCATCAGCAAATAGCTGTATGTTGCTTGCCAAATTCTTCCCAATATCATTAATGTACAGATTGAATAATGGTGGACCAAGGACTGATCCTTGTGGTACACCACTGGTTACATTAAATTTTGCAGACTCACATCACCTGAATACCACTTTTTGATATCTGTCAGTTAGCCATCCTTTTATCCATGCTAATATTTTATAATCCAAACCATTATTCTCCTATTATTTATGCCACAGTCTTCCATGCTGTATTCTATCAAAAGCATTAGAAAAATTCAAAAGTATCATGGTATATCCCTTGTCTAGCTCAATGATAAAATTATTATAGAATGTAAGCAAGTTGCTAAAACATTACCATCCCTTAGTAAACCCATGCTGTTTATTGCAAAGTAGAGATTCACTGTCAAACCATTTCTGAATATTAGCCCTAACTAATTTTTCCAAAATCTTCACGACCACTCCTGAGATACTGATTGGTAGATAATTGGATACTTCAATCTTTGCACCATCCTTGTGCAATGGAATTACCATACATTCTTTCCATCCCTGTGGAATCTTCCTTGTTTTGAGACTGAATTATATAGCCTGGTCAAAGGAATAGTCAGTTCAGCTGAATGCTCTTTTAGCAACCATGTTGATATCCCATCAGTCCCTACTGCTGAACTGTTATTCAGTTTGTGCAACAGCTCTGATAACTTCTCTTCATACACCTGAGTTTCTTCATTCAGTGAAGAGGTAGCAGTGAACTCAATGTTGCATACTCCAGGTTGATAGCTTTTAGCAAAATGGCCACTCATTAGTTGAACCTCTTCTGCATCTGTCACCCTCGCACAATCTGCATTGAGAAGAGTTATTCTTTCATATTCATTCTTTCTTTTACTTGCAGCATATCGATAGAATTCTAGTGGGTTGTCTTTAGTTTGCAGAGCCAGTTTCTTTTCATACTCAGACTTAGCTTTCTGTAAAACAGTTGCGACTTTTCTGGTTTATAATTTTCATAATAGACATCATCCTTATGTAGATAGTATTCCTTCGACATCATCCATCTCTTAAATCTCTTGCATAATAAGATTACACATCCATTTGTGTCCCTATTTATTCTTCAAACTCTCTAGACACGGTTGCATCTTTGACGTCGAGTTCCTTCTGTCACATGCTGCTTGAGGAAGTTGTCCTGCAACAGCTCAATAAATTCAGTTTCATTCTTTTCATGAGATTTTACTACCCAATCAATATTTGGATAATTAAAGTCTCCCATTATGATTACTCTTTTCGTGCCCATCATCCCTATTTGGTAGTGCATTTCTTCATCACTAGCAACCACTCCACCAGTCTGTAACAACACTCCACTATGTAATTATCTTGTTAGATCCTACCTCACATCAGACGGCTTCAAATTCACTGCCACATGAATTTGAAGTTATTAGTACTACAATCACAGTTCTCAACACTAACTGGATTCAAGTCATCTGATATACTTAGCAGCAATGCCCCCCTCCTCTCCTATCCTGTCTATCCTTCCTAAAAATACTGTACCCTTTACAGTTGATACCAGTTAGTATGTCTGATTCTGATAGCCAGATCTCACTGATGCCTACAATCTGAGGTCCCAACACACTGACCGAGGCAACAAACTATCCCTTTGTTTCTGATACTCCTAGCATTCACATATAGACATAATAAGCTACCTGCATGTTCTTTTGTATACTCTTGTCTGCTATCTGCATGACACAGTTGGACAACTTGCAGATCTCTATTCTTCTCTAGTGCCTTATAGATGTAGACATCTTTGTACATGTTTGATGGGTTCAAACCGGATGAACACAAAGTCGAAATCGTTCTCTCATCGTAATCATTTCCATGATAATGCCCATTCCCATCATTAGCACAATTATATAACATTGTTACTCGTACACTCATTTTCTCACCATTCCTCCCATTTAATTTAGTTTTCCTGATTCTGGTTAGGCTTCATACCAGTTATTCATTTTTCAAGACTCATGATACAAAACGCATTCAAGTGTAGGCTGTCCCTCTTATACAAATCCAATCTTCCCTCAAACTCACTCCACACATCCAAAAACTATCATCCATTCCTTCTACACAGCCTACATATTGATTTTTTTGCCATCATAGCTCTTCTTCTTAATTCATTTTTAACATATCGAAGTAATATACAGTACTTATACTTGCACTTTCTCACTCTTCATTCTCACCTCTTCCAACAACCCTTTCATGTCACCTCTCATAGTGAACTTATCACTAGTTAAGTCGTTAGTACCTACTACAATTACGATATCATTTACTTTTCTGTTTTTGAATTGCATGCACTATATTTTTAATTCTACCTCCTGGAAAACTTGACATTATAACCTGCTCATCAACAGCATGTTTTATGATAGAGCTAACATACCAAATAACATCCTTCTTTTTACAAACGTCACTTACCTGATTTTTGCTGACTTACCCGATTCTGTACTTTGTGGTTTCTTATTTTGCTGCTTAATTTTCTTTTCCTCCTTATGTTCATTCAAACGCCTCTGACTTTCTGTAATTCTCATGTTGTCTCTCTGATAATCTGCTTTAATTTCACTACTCTGGAGATCAATTCATTTTGAATAACCTCCTTACTGGGCAAGCCTTCT
Source organism: Typopeltis vanoorti (assembly GCF_054136105.1). NCBI lineage: Eukaryota > Metazoa > Arthropoda > Arachnida > Uropygi > Thelyphonidae > Typopeltis > Typopeltis vanoorti. The sequence continues at coordinate 87,503,053 of NC_143561.1, read as the reverse complement.
TGTTTTCGATCTCAGAGCTCTTCTTAGCATTTATTTCTTGCACGTTTTTGGTCCAAATTCACCAACCAATCACAATGAACCAAAACCAGACTCCTTAATATATGTTTTAATGCTATTTCCTTCATAGCATAATCCATAGAGATGAATAACAGCGGGGATAGCATACATAAAACTATATTTACAACAACAATACCACCTACCTATACATGCATCCTTCAATAAATTAAGCTTGCCAAGAAATTATATTCTTGTTTGCTCCTTTACCAAATGTAAGCAAACAAACTTTGCATGTCAAGTATCTTCATGACTAGGCTACTCGTATATAGAGGCTAATGGCTTCACATTAATTGCCTTGGGATTCCATGAATGCTGAGCGTACATCCATAAATTTGCATTTATTTAATATGCATAATTATTCCCATAATGGCTATGGGAATAATTATGGGCAGGGTCACTATCCAGACTGGTTTCAACCTTTACTGAGGTCTTGTTATTCTGACACCTCCAAAGTATCCAAGGCGGTCACTCAAACACTACATAACACCATCCACTGTTTATGCTGCATATGTTCTCTGTCTGGTTTGCCTGTTGAAAAATCCTAGTTTCTGGAACAAAACTAGTTTTTCCTCTGTATGAGACCAGCTAATTTATCTTCAATTGAGGAGAAAAAAAAAATCAAAATATTCTTAGTAATGATGAGAATCGAACACAAGCCTTTTTCTAATTGAATGCTGCATGCCTGGATGTTATTATATTGTAATGTATCCTCTGGAATTTCAGACAATGTAGTGTATAATAACAATTTATTAAATTTATTTTTATAAATGTGTATGTTGTCATATTTAAGGATCATTCCTTATATGTGTATGAAATATAAAGATATAAGTATTCAAATTTTATACATATTAAAAAAAATTGATTGAAATAGTTCAATGTATACACAGAGAAAATATCAATTTTTCCTAAATACATTATTTATCTAGTCATAATGCAAAAATTTTCATTTTTCATGACAATGAGCTATAACTTCATCACTGACCTTTTTTAATCTGCTTATAGCAGAACGTACACTACACGAGTTTCAATTTTTAAGCACTAGTGACCCCCACTGCTGCTCATTCTATGGACCCCCCAACCCCTGGAATTCTCATTCTACAGACCCCCCCCCCCCCAAAAAAAAAATTGTGGTAGCACATAAATAATGTTTAATGCAGGTATTTAAACATTAATATATTATTCAATTCTATAATACTGCAAAACCGAATGCTTGATTTTATTATCAGCCTTCCTACCAGAAAACATTGACCATCTAAGTTGGCAATGGCGTGAACTTTTTTTTCCCTTCTTTGTAAGAAAAAGTAAAATTCAATGTTAAAATCTTTTGAAATTAAGACTGCTTAAGGTTTTAAAGCTAGCTAACTTGGAGACCTCCACACTGCATATAAGAAGAAACACGGAGAACTGACCAGCATGTGCTTCTGATGTACTGTGGTGCCCTCCTTTACTAAATAGCTATTTGGATTCTGAATAAATGAATTATGGGATTGCAACTTGGGATCCAGATGAATCAAAGTTCTACATTGGCTGAAACCACATAATTAGGTTTTAAATTAAGGTTTAAGTACATAATTAAGGCTAGGGTTTTCTGTCCCAGCAATTCCTGAGATGAAATTCCTGGGAAATTTTGAAATATTTCTTGTCTATAGTCACAGAAAAAACAGCTCAAGACCTTTTATAAATTTAAATTTACAAATCCAAAAGAGAAAAGTTTTGGCTTTATTTGTAATTTTAGTAAAATGAGTATTTAACACGTTGACTGCCATATGAATCAAATACGATTCACACTACATTTTTTCAATGCGTTACATGAATCATATTTGATTCGCATAAAGATTTTTCTTTCAGGCCGCGTAGTTCACCCGTGATTCATATCTAAATTAAATGCTTATGGGTAATTGAAATATGGGGCCTGGTAAACAGGTTTATATAGTTAGCGCAGTAGAATTTCAACTACATGTACAACAGGTGGCCTATTATAGGGGTTTTATTTTTACCTGATTTAGACCAATTTCTAATGTTGAATAAACCAATAACAATGGTGCTAAATATTTATTTATAATATATGTCATTGGTAATATTGGTAAAAATTACTGAGTTTTTGAAAAGCGTATCTGTTAGTTTCTTGCACCATTAGGTCCAGCAGTCCTTCATCAACAAACATAAAAAAGAAGTCTACAGGCTGTTTATCGTGCATTTCTTCAATAACATTGTTTTATTCAAAATTATTATCCACAAACTGAAAATGTTTTAGATTATCACCTGTACTTTTATTCTCTTTCTAGCAATGAGAGAATCAGAATCTGAAGACACAGAACTAAGATCACTTCTGTTGTAACTTTCCGACAAATATTCGTATGGTTTGTCATCAGATAGAACTTCATTTATCGAGACTTCTAAATGATGTTGCTCTTTTTCATAGTCTCCCATATTAGGGCAATTTATAACAATATTTATCACTATAACAAATTTATTCCACCGGACAAAATACTGAACGCATATAACTGTTCGTACGCATCATAGATTTTCAAGTTTGACCTTGTGTGAAGTGCGAATCACGTGTGCACTGCTCGGCCTAATCAGTAAAAAAATTCTTCTCAGGCCATGCGGTGCACATGTGATTCGCACTTAACAAATCTATTTAGCTGCATGAAATAGATAAAAAATCACAAAATATGATTATTTTATGTTACCTTCAGCAAATTGTAAAACAAAAAGAAGTTGGCCGGGGGATCACAAAATTTTTTACATTACGGCAGTCAACGTGTTAATCATATAGATTATGAAAATTTTATTATGAAATAATGAAATTATTTAAACAGGAATAAATGTTATTTGTTAAATTTACACATCAATTTGTATTTCTTTTAAATATAATCCATCATTATATGACTATAAATGATGTGCAACAAAACAACCACATACATAATATATTTTTATTAAACTTAGTTGCTCCAAGACAGTTCCATTCCATAATTACTCATCAGGGAAGTTCATTAGTTAAACAAAAACAAGAGATCACTATGAGTTTCTTTTATGCTTAGAGGTAAGTCCACAGAATACCAAGCAGCCTTTCGAAACCAGATATGGAATAGGGTTGTTAATCCTTATTCCTTTGTCTACACAACGTTGCATGTGTTCTTCTGACTACTTTGCCTAATGAAAAACCCTGCCACACCACAAAAAAAGACTCAACTTTCAACTGAAAAGTCCTGAAAAAAGTTCTTTGCATCCTTAACAGGATTTGAACCTAGGACTTGAAACCCAAAGGCTACTGAAATTTGAATGAGCTATGGATGCTCTTACTACCAGTAGTACTACCAAAATAATAATAACAATAAAACAGAATTTAGTATTCTGGAATTAACTGAAAAAAGAACAAAGAATTGTTATATAAAACATTATACACTGGTTTCCATAAATTAAGGAAATTATAACTCAAAGCTGATGAACTTTTATGTGATTTGGTGAAAAGCAGTGAGATACAAGATGTGCAAGTAACACACCCAGAAAAATTGTAAATAGTTTAATTCAGTATCAAATGGGTACATGAAAACAGTGGTCAAACACCAGAGGTCAAAATGAGATTGTCAAATTTCTTCAATAAGGAATGTGGTCACCCCTACACAGAAGTACAGTGCTCACAATTTTTCATACTGTAGAATTCAGTTGGTAATAACAACCAGCTCCTGCAAAGATCTAAATCCTTCAAGGTTTTAGGGAAGAGGAGGGGGGGGGGGTGAGAGCAGCAACACATCTACCTAGAGCATCCCAAACATGCCCAATAGGATTAAGGTCAGGAAACTGGCCTGACTAGTCCATATACATGATAATCTCTTCTTGAAGATAATGGTCCACAAGCTTTGTTCAATGAGGATGAGCATTATCTTGTAGGATAAATGTCTCCTTTATTACACTATGGATGAATAGAGAAGTCCAGAACTTCATCTCTCTACATTGCAGCATTCATAGTTCTACTAGGGAGCACAGACAGCTTGATATGCTCTTCAAACAACCTTGCTTGCATGCCATATGACATTAGTGTTGTCTTGGTGGAAGAGCCCAGATCCATCAGGCCACAATATCACCATGCAGGGCAATACCTGGTCTGCAGCAATCCCCAGGTAAGAATTAACAGTCAAGTTGGGTTCAATGGGGATGAGAGGACCAGTTATATCCATGAGAACAATCCTCATACAGTCCATTTCAAGACAACCATGCAGTCAGGTTGGAAACAGGTGGGTGGCATGATCATAGTTTTGGCTCATGAGTGTATACATATATATATACATGCATGAATGCATATTATCAGTCTCTCTCATAAGAAGTTTCAGCAAACCTACAGCCAATTAGCATGAGCAGGTGTTAGGAACATGCAGTGAAAAGAGACATTTTTTTTATGTCATCTCATATAGAGTATCTTGTCTCAATGCAATGATATGGTCTCTCCCTGTCTCTTTTCTCTTCTCTAAGCACAATCTGGTAGTGTAAGTGAGAGCAAGATTATGCACTAATTGAGTGGGAAACTTCCTGATGTGTTCATATCAAGTTCAGTCTTGTGTTCTACCTAGTGGATGGTCTAAAAAATTGCTTTACTGCTATGTCCACAAATGGAGAAGGTTCTGAATCTACAAGATGTCAGGCATGCCCTTGAAAGATCACATGCAAAAAGGAGAAAGAAAGAGAAACCACAACCTCTGATGGAGACCAAAAAAGCATCACTTTTTTTTTTAATGATACCGTTTTCAGCCTTATTTTTAAGTTCTGTAACCCCCCCCCCCCCCCCACCAAAAAAAAAAAATTAATTTAATCAGTAAAAATTTTAATATTCACTAGTTGAGGGCAACTCTATATAAGTAAAAGTTGCCAAACAAAGATAAAAAGATGTTTAACAAAAATGAAAATAAAAAAAATATAAATAAAAATGAAAAAAAAAAAAAGAGAGAGAATAAGATTAAAAAGTTCAATAATAAAAGTGTTTCATAATCTATTATGAAATTTGAATATACAAATTATCATTGCCAATAAGTGGTATGCTTAAATAATGGGACTTTTTTTTTTGGTAGGCCACTATAACAAAAATATTGTTATGTATAATTACAGGGAATAGGGTAAACATAATTTAAATTACATTTTTAAAAATTTTTTACTAGAGATTATTATATCATGACGCCTGCAAGATTTTTTTTTTTTTAATTTTATGTATTTATAACCTTTAATTTTATTTTTCAATGAACTTTGTCTTTTCATTCATCTGCCATGTGGACCATTATAAATGTCAAAAGCAATTATGGGATTCAAAGACCTTAGTAGGTGCCAAAATAAAAGATTTACACCACTTGTGTTTTATGCAATTTCAAAATACAGTTTATGTATATAGAAATATAAGAATTTAAGTTCACTTGCACTCTCTTATATCTGAAGCATAAATGAGAACTTTTACTTACTCTTACAGCATAATCAACACGAATAAGACAGCAATTTATAATGGATGGAGATACGGCTGGAATTTTTAGTAACTGGGCATCCCAGTTGGCTGTTCTACCAGGTTGAATAGCAAGTCCAGTAACAATAGTAAATTTGCACCTTCGTGAGCGGGACTTTCCACCGGCTAAAAAAGTCTGAGTCTGATGGAGGGTAGCATGTGGAATGATTGTTCGACTGGATAAATTCTCAAAATCTGCTGTAATGGCTATAGATTCCCCTATTAAAAGCAATACTAAATTTCAGGGAACTAATTCCAGTTCACTGTAAAATCACTATTAATATAATTAGTAGTAAATTTGTATATATTTTCTCCATATTTAAGTTGTCTTTCTGTTTTAATAAGAAATGATTAAACCCTGAATTATACTTAGGATTTAATTAAACCATCTAATTTCCCTTTGTTTTAAAATTTTTCTCATCAATCCCAGCATCATACAAATGAATGCCAATACAGTCTTACAAAATACAACTTAATATTTCTTTTTTGACCTAGAACAGTCACAGTCCAATGGTGGAGTAATAGCTCTCCTGATTTTCTCCATATCATTCTCATCTGCTGCACTCAAGCTATCCTAACAATTTCATCTTTCTTTGGCTTTCTTTTCCCACTACCATCTGTAGATCAACATTCTATTAACAATTTAAGCTTTCCTATGTTGTTATATCTTGCAATGCATTCAGCTCATCTCATTATGAACATGATTATATTTGATAATGTCCTACACTCCTTTTCCTGATCTTATCAAATGGGAGAGTATCCTGTTTTTGCATATCACTACACCAATCATATTCATTTCTATTCTTTGGTTAATTTTCAATTTGTGAACAATATCTTTAGTTAAATTCCAGGTTTCACTGTCGTATATATAATTTTACAGGTAACACATACATAAAGAAAATAAACTAAACAATATAAAATCCTAAAATAAACTTCACCATAGAAAAGAAAGTAATAATAGTCTCCCCTTTTTAGATACACTAGTGACATGACTAATGGCTCATTATCCTTCTCCATCTACAGAAAACCCACGTTGCATATTGGAAGGTATTTACATAAACAATCATACCACCACCCTTCCCAACAGTATGGCATCGTCAAAAACACTTGCTCACCAAGCCAGGACTATTTGTTCATATGACACAGCCCTTGAAACTGAGCTCAAGGATCTTTGCAACACTTTAGCCAATGGCTACAGCCCATATAAAATAGATAAAATATTACATGCACTTCCCCATCCTTCCTCCATTCAACACATAGGATCACAGCAAAACCTTTCCCATCCTATATGTGAAGGATAGATCAGAAAAAATAGCCAAAGGTCTCTGCAAATATGATCTCCATACTACTTTCAAACCTTTCATTCTGCTCACTACCATCATATTTTCTTCTAAAGATTGACTATATCCTCTTGTAATATCCTGGACTGTATAAAGTTCCTTGTGCCTGCAGTTTAGCCTACTTGGGACAGACTGGTAGATCAGTCAACATCTGCCTTGAAGAACACAAAAATTACATCCAACACCACCTGTGTGGCAAGTTGGGATTGACAGAGAATGCTCTGGATACTTGCATAGGATCAGATGGAAAAAAAGCATCTATATTACTTAGAAATCATTACAGGTCTGAGAGGCTATTCTTAGAATCAGCATCAGCTATAACGCACTCTCCCAACCTCAACAGGTATGGTTGCATTAATTTACCAAAGATCTGGAGACTATCATTTTAAAAACTAATAGCCAGACTACTAGTTAACTAATAGTTAATTAAATTAACTTTGTACATATGCTGGCCACTGAATTAGACTTTTATTCAATATCATGTTGAAGCTCCATTATCCTGAATTACAGCATATATGTGGTTTGGTATAGATTCTGCAAAGTGAAAGATTGCATCTACAAGGCATCCAACAAACAGTCCTTTAACTGTTACCAAGCAATTTTATAAGCTAGGTTTAAATTCTTTTTCCCAAATAAGCAAACAGACAAGTCAGTCAAGTTTGCGCCTGAACATAGTTCAGGTCTGAGGCAACTCACTCATAGTAAAGGTGGAGTAAGCTCTGATCACTTTCCTTAGTATTTCTCCTAATGCAAAGCACATCCCCTTGTGGAGATGTATGATGCTATGCATTAAAGGCAAGGGCCACTACCCAGACAGGTTTCGACCTTTATTGAGGTCTTGTCAGTGGGAGCCAGACCCAAAAAATGCAAAGGATGAAGTAATGCAGAGCTTATAAATTTTACCTAAACAAGTTGCCACAAGGTGCTTTGACATTATTATACATTATACATCTCCATAAAGGGATGTGCTTTACATTAGGGGAAATACTAAGGAAAGCGATCAGAGCTTACTCCACCTTTACTATGAGTTGCCTCAGACCTGAACTATGTTCAGGTGCAAACTTGACTTGTCTGTTTGCTTACTTGGGAAAAGGGATTAAAACCTAGCTTATAAAATTGCTCGTTATCTTTAACATAGTTTATACCCAAGGTAAAAAAACTTTCTACAGTCCTTTAACTGGTTCAGATTTATCGGTTTTTCTCACATGTCCCATAAATTCTCAATGGGGTTCAAATCAGGGCTTTGTGGTGGGGAGGGAAGATTGGAGTTGCTGTCATGCTCAACGAATCACTGCTGAACAATTCTTGCATGATGGCAGTAACAATGTCATCCATGAAAAACCATCACCTGCTGGATAAAAAGTGAACATTGCAGGATGGACTTCATCAGCAACAATGTTCAGATATTCCTTGGAGGACACCTGACCTTCCATCAATATCAGGGGAAACCATTCCGTATACCAACAGAACATGCTCCACACCATGACAATACCTCCCCTTGAGTTGTGTTTACAAGGCAAGCTGGGTTCATTGCTTAATGGGGCTCCAAGCAAACTCTGACCACTGTCAGAACAAGATATACTGTGACTCATCAGATCACGACTTTTTTGCAGTCTTGACACCACTGTAGATAAACTTTCCAGTTCTTTGCAGAAATCAGTGGTTCTGAATAGGCATGTGACTGCCAATACCGATCCTCTTCAATTACCTGCACATAGTTCAGTGAGATATGGGTTAAGAACAGCCTTCATTAAATACTTCAGCCAATTGTTGCACACAGCAAATTCTGTCTGTCCATACAAGCCTTCTCAGATTACTGTGATCTCATTCCTGGATTGTCTTAAGACCACAGTTATGCCTCAGACAAGTAATGTGGATTATTTTTCCAATGATTAAACACCCAGGATACCTCACTTTTTGAGAAACCAATCAGCTCTGCTGTTTTTAAAATCGTGGCTCCATCCAGACAGGCACCCGCAATAAGCCTTTTATTGAACTCCGAAAGATCCTTTGTTTTTCCCGGTGTGATCAACACTTATTAGTGATTAATAAATTATCTACATGTACAGACAAGGAGAAGTGTTATTTATTAAATATACTGCCAAATATTTCAGTCTGAAACTAACAAATTATCATCAGTGGCCAGAACATTTTTTTACAAGGTAGAATGCAAACAATTGAATTATTCAAAATAGTACGAGCCGCATGATGTTAAATCACTAATAGCGTTATGTTTCACTGAAGAAAGGGTTAATCATAAAATTGATTATAAAATAATTATATAATCATCCAAAGAAAAATTTCACTTATAATATCATATTAAACAGATCATTAGATAGATGTAGTATCCAGTGGATTCTTAGGATCTTCTATCTTTGTAAATATCATTATTGGCCTTAATTTAAAAAAAATAATAATAATAATAATGTGTTATTCGCATCAAACTTTCTCATATTTTTGACAAGAATAGGCAGTCATTCCAATTCAAGTTAGGGTGGTGAAGTAAGGCTTCAGCACTCTCTTTGAATAGGCATTCAAATTTATACCGACATCTGTGTAGAAGCCAAGTTTTAGACCAGAGAATGTTGTGGTCTGTCTCTATTCAGTGTTGCACCAATCCAGACTTATTGGATTTGTTGTGAAAATATAAGATTGATGTTCTTGTGTTCTTTTTTCTATTGAACGTCCAGTTTGTCCAAAGCTGGCAGTGACATGGAACTTGATATACACCAGGAAGAGACATAGTTGAGAGTTTATGATTAATGATTACTGACCAGCAGCATTCTTAAATAGTTGCCTAGAGCACAGTGATACATGTGACCAAGCATTTTGCATATATGCTGCATGACATTTGCACATATTTGCATAAAGGTTTCTAATTCAGTGGCCAGTATGTGTAGTTATCCAACTCATAGAAGCTGCCGTGTAAAGACATTAGGTGTCAGTTACAATTTAAACTGTTTCTACAATTACTTAAGTTTAATACCAAGTGCCTATCACAGTTATCATTGTGTGTTTTTTTTATTTATTTATTTCGTATCCAAACACAAGTGGTACAGTAATAAGTGGTACAACATGATTTACAACAAATTAGGATACATTACAATGAGATCAGCTTAAATTTGGTAGGTGAATTATACAGGGAAATAATAATTAAATATGAAAAAAGGAAACTATACATAACTTATATATAATAAATATGGTCAGATATTCCTCCAGTATCTTGCACAATCAATTGCTCTTTCTGTGCAGGATATAAGGTCCTCTTTTGTGCAAGGTGATGGAAGAAAGGAGCAAGAAAGAAGGTGTTCGATGGACTGGGATGTTCCACACTCGCAATTGTCTGGGGCAGTGAAGTAGCCCCATTTGATGAGGTTTTGTTTGCAGCATCCTGTCGTTCGCAGTCTGTTGAGGCTTTTCCAAGTGGGCACCACGTGGAAGATGTTGCTGTTGGAATACCAGTATTATTTTCAGGATATGGTGCAAGCCATTGTTGAAGTCTTGTCTCTGGGAGGTTTTTAGGTGGTTCAACTTGCCAGGAAGCTATGTTGGGATCTTAGTCTTTGGGACACTGCGGTCTGGCCGAATAGTGGGTGGCGGTCATCGTTCATTTGTCTGCTTCTTTCATCAGCTGAGGATGCAGATCTTCGAATTGAAGGGGATGCAATACCAGCCAAAGTATACCTGTCTTTCAGTGGTGTTGGTTTCAGGCATCCTGCAATTAAGCAGCAGCTTTCATTCAATGCTAGATCAAGTTTTTCAGCATGGCAGGATCTGGACCATACTGGGCAGGCGTATTCAGCAGAATAGCAAAGGGCCAATGCAGAAGATCTCAGTGTGTTAGGGTCTGCACCCCATTTGGAGGAGGTAAGCTTTCTTAGTATATTGTTTCTTGCAATCACTTTGGCCTTTGTTTTTTCTATGTGGGGTTTATATGAGAGGGTGCGATCGAGAGTCACACAGAGGCAGATTGGGTTCCAGGAATGTTCTATTTTAGAGCCTTCCAAAGAAATCTGTAGTTTTCCTGTTGGCTTCCTTATTGTTAAGGTGGAAAAGGCCAGTCTGGGTTTTCAAGGGGTTTGGTTTTAGTTGATTGCTGGTATAGTATGTGGTTAGACTATTTAAGTCAAGTGATAGAGTAGTTTCAATGAACAAAGAAGTTTTTTGATTGAGTAGCTATGGCAAGGTCATCAGCATAGATAAAATTTCTATGCTGATGACCTTGCCTGGAAAGATGTGGAGATCATTGATGATCTCCACATCTTTCCAGGGGAGGCCATTTTTTTTTTGGAGGTGCCAGTGGCTCTTCCTTCCCCTAGGTCTACATAAAAGCGTGTTTTCCAAGAGTGATTGGATCAGGAGGACAAAGCGATCATTGTGCTATGCTAATGGTGAATAGAAAACCTGCAAAATATTAGTGAGGTTAATCAATGTATTTTTTTCCCCTCTTGGTGTTGTTTATACCATTAAGCATTATTATTATTAACATCTGACCTCCATGGAGTCAGTCTTATCATAGGAAGTACACACTTTGCAAGCAATGTCCATCCAACCACACCTTAAACTGATTCAATGTGCGTACATTCACAAAACATTCAGGCAACATTCCACTCACCAATCACTCTCCATGCAAAGAACCTTCTCACTTCTGTGCACAATAATCCATATGAGACCTGATCAAGGTGTTATTACAATGGCATCATAACCGCTTTATTTCTGCATGTCAGGGTCCTCCGCATCATTAACAGGTAAGACATATTGGACAAAATTATGTAAGGAGGGTGTGAGCAAAAACCATCCAACCTATACGTATCCATATTATTTCTTTTATTTTTCCATATTCATGGTGTTGCTTCCAGGTACAGTCTCTCCAATTTAAACTGAAATTTGTGAAATAGACTGCTTTCTTTCATCTGGTGAAGTAGTCTTTCTCAAAGGAATGTTGTGACAGTCTGATTTTTGGTTGTCTGTTCTGGATGTATTTTGTTATTTTTTCCTGATCATGGTAGTCTGTTCTGTCTGTCTGAGATACTGAGTTCCACACAGGCAGCGCTGTTGACAGGTGGAAAGGAGAGAGAGACTTTGTTAGGAGGTTTGGTATATACTATTCTGATTCCATGTTGTTAGAGGGATCCTAGTATCTGTTGCATTTTTGTCTGTTGCAGTGGGAGTTTGATATTCTTTTTCAGGAGTCTATGGCAAGGTTTTTTTTTTTTTTTTCCATATATATCCATTTTGTAGCAATGATGTGAGTAGAGTCTGTTGTTCCAGGTGCACTGCTGGTCCTGAGGACAAAATTTGCTTTGTCCTGAAGGCAAAAGTTTGACATTTTTAATTTTCTGGGTGGGATGGTGGTGGTGTGGAGTAGCATATAGGTATTTGTCGGCGTGTGTGTGTGTGTATATGCAAAGTGCTTACGATAAACTGAACAATTGAGAGACCCATTTGCTTGCCTTATAATTAAAGTATCCAGGAAGGATAGACACTTCTTTTTCTTCTTCCACAGTGAAACTAATTTGTGGATAGATACTGTTGAGGAAACGTAAAAAATTAGAGAGCCTGTGGGCCATGCAGCCAAATGGCAAAGACATTGTCTATATACCCCAACCATACTTGGGGCTTGAATAGGGACTGAATTAAATGATTGTGGTGATCATGACTTCATGATCACTGTAGCATTGCCCTTGTCTGCTTTCATTATTACTATGTTTTGGTTTTAAATTTTTCAAGGCTGCTTTTCTCCATTAGAGATACTGCTTCTTGGAGGACTTGCCTTGTTATTAGGCTAGAAGCTGCTGTCTTTTTTAAGTAAGGCAGCAGCTTCTAGTCTAATGATGTCTGATTCTACTGGTAGTAGTTTTTTATGACAAATTTGATCTTTGCCATCAGATCTGTGTGCATGGGATTTTTTCTGAAGCAACAGCAAAATTAAACCCTTTCCTTAGAATTTTGGTTTCATTGTCTGAACGTCTATGATCCGACAAGCTGCAAAACACTGTCTGTTGAAAGATGGATATTTTAATTCCTTGCAAGGTTGTGGAACTTTCTGATTAAACTTCTTTTCTTTAAATATATTTAGTCCATTTTAAGCTGCTGTCTCTATCGCTCTCCTAATACCACCAACCACTCTGAGCTCTTTCATTTCCTCTCCTTAAAAGTTGATTTTCTCCAGTTCCACTCTCCTAACAGTGAAATCATCCTCCTGGATGATTTTAATGTCCATAACACCAGTTGGCTTTCCTTTTCCAGTTGTACAGATTCTGCAGGCAGAGATGCTGAAACATTTGCCATCAATGACCTTACACAAATTGTTCAAAAGTCGACCAGAATACCAAATAACCTGAACCACTCCCCTAATACCCTAGATCTCTTCCTTACCAATGATTCTTCCAAATATGCAGTGAATGTAGTGAGCCCCATGGGTAATTCTGACCACAACCTAGTGCTCATCTCCACTCCCATGCAACAATGTTTACACAGTCACTCCCACACAAGAGTAGTTTGACATTATAACAGTGCCAATTGGGACAGTCTCAGAGACTACTATGCTTCATTCCCATGGTTGGATTATTGTTTCCGGTCTTCCAGTCCAAACATATGCACCGAACGCATCACAAATTAATCCTCACTGGCATGAAAACATACATTTCCCACACTACTCTGAACTGTCCCCTATCCAAACCCTGGTTCTCCAAAAGATGTGTCAAGGCTGTACAAATGAAAAATCAGGCATACCACAACTGGCTCAAATCAAGAACCCCATCCTCCTTCAATGCCTATACTGAAGCCTGAAACAGACGCAAGAAAATTATCAATGTTTCTAAAAAAGAATCTGAATGAGCAAAAAGCAGGAAGCTTGCAACCTGTCCAAATAGCAGCCGTGCCTCTCTCGCCAAGGCAATTGGTCATAACTTTTGCCCTACACTATTTTCACCCCTATCATACCCAGATAGCTCAATTGCAACATCACCCACAGAAAAAGCTAACCTCCTGGCTTCACACTTTGCCTCTAATGCACACATAACTAACAATGGAAAATGCCCTCCAGTCATTCCAATTGCCCAACATACAATGCCCCCTGTATCCTTTTGCCAAAAAGAGATCATAAACCTGTTGTTTAAATTAGACACAAAAAAGTCTCCTGGCCCTGATGGCATTACTCCAATTGTCCTGAAGGTCTGTGCACTAGAACTGACTCCTATCCTATGCTGTCTGTACATACTCTCTTACTCCACTGGTATATATATCTCAAAGCCTGGAAACTGGCCTATATTAAACCCATTCCTAAAAAGGGTGACAAATCACTGCCATCTAACTACTGCCCTATCTCACTCACTCACTTCAGTCCTATCCAAAGTGAAGGAGAAAACCATCAACTCTCAGCTCCTATTCTACCCATTGCTGGACAAATGCCATGGAGAAATTTAGCGAATCCCAAGTAGTTGCACTTGATATCTCTAAAGCCTTTGACCAGGTCTGGCACAAAAGCTCACTAAGCAAAGTCCCATCATTTGGTCTGTCACAGAACTTCTGTAGTTGGATTGCTAGCTTTCTGTCTGAACGCACACTGTGTGATGGTGGATGGTTCCTTATTCTCTCACCATCCAACTAATGCTGGGGTCCCACAAGGTTCAGTTCTCTTACCGACCCTCTTCCTTCTGTATATCAATGACCTACTTCAGTTGACCTCCAACCCAATACACAGTTTTGCAGACGACAGCACACTGCACTCCTCCCTTTCATTTGAAAAACCCTACTCTACACAACTCACTTCAACCCACAGAGCATCGACCACTACTGCCCTCCATTCTATTCTGAGCTCCAAGCCATCCTCCAATGGGGGTCAGATAACCTCGTCAACTTCAACACTAGTAAAACCCAGTTTTGTCTTATTTCTCACAAAAAAAGAACCATTTTCCCCAGCATTATTTTTGATAACACTCAAATTCCCAGAGAAGATGAGATTTCTCTTCTCGGAATTACCCTGACATCAAGCCTCTCCTGGCATAAACACATCACAACCATTACATCCTCAGCTTCCAAAAAACTAGGTTTTTCTCTTTCGCTCAAGACGTTACTTCACCTCTAAACAGCTATTAACTTTATACAAATCTCAAATCCACCCAGTATCGAATACTGCTTTCACATTTGGAGTGGGGCTCCTAAAAGCTCCCTCAAAATGCTTGACTCAATACAGAGGAGAGCAAGACTGATAAATGACCCATCTCTTACCAACTCGCTCCCCTCACTTTCACATAGAAAGTGTGGGGAACGAGTTGGTAAGAGAGGGGGACCACATTTGGTCTCTGCAATTTGTATATTCTATCAATATTTCCATGGGAAATGTTCATTTGAAACAGCATCAATAATTACCCCCACTTTGTACTAAGTCCATTGGAACATGTACAGTTGCTGCCCAACATCCTTTCACAGTACACCTTGAAACCCACAGAACAAGTTTCTTTTCCTCATTCATCCCTGCTACTGCAGTACTGTGGAACAGTCATGTAAACAAGTTTTTCCTTTCCTAACCCATTACCCATGTACGGTACTAATGTACTATAGGTTGACCAGCCAACCTCTCATACAAGGGCCCAACATTATTAAAAAAATAAAAAATAAATAAAACTGCTATGGATGCCCAAATATCAGACTTTGACAGCTTAGAAAGTAATGAAACTGTGTTGACAACACAGTTGCAATATCCTGCAAGCATTTTGTATTTGCTCATTTAGTGGAGATATGGTAGCCCAGTGTGTGTGTGTGTGTGTGTGTGTGTGTGTGTGTATTCAGGGTACTCAAAGGGAGTGGAAGTTATCATGGCAGTGTTTAAGTCTATTAAGTAAGTCTATTAAGGAATTCAGCATGTTTAGCACATACCTTGTTAAAGGTTTTCATATCTCTGTAGGCAGCTTTTCCATAAAGAAGTTATATTCCCATGTTTAAATTTCCATAGCTGTTGCTATAATTCATGTCAAAGTTTCTGGAACAGATAACCACAGAGTTACTGGAATGCACATAAAAAGAGTAAATTATTTATAAGTATTCCAGTGTCTACATAGTTTTCTGTTACAGAAACTTTGATATAAATCTTTAAATGCTCATTAATTAATTCCATTACATCCTTTACCATGGTCACTAATGTCATAACCATCCAATAAAGTTACCATTCTGTAATTATTCTCTCACTTGCCATACAGAAGAATTCCCCAATTTATTTAATTTTGTCTGACAGGCAAATATATTCTAACTTCCACTTGTTTGTTGATTGTGTGCGTTTTATATTCCTTATCCATCTGTTCATTACCAATGTCTTATACTTTCCCCATTACATATTTTCCCATGCCTACTTGATTTCACTATTCATCCATTTCCCTTCTATTCACCTGACTCTCAATATGATGCTCTTTTCTACATAACTAATCACCTCATGGTATTGATGTTGGCTGACTATACACTTTGTCTATACAATTTGTCTGATGGTAACTTTCCCCTGACTGTCCAGTTCCGAAGTCAGGCCACTCATGATCATGCTTACCAACTGCCAAAGTGTCGACACCTCATTCAAAGTCACATCATGTGAGGATATTGCCAAATCCAATACGCTTAAGCCTTATGCTGCTTTCATTACATGCTGCATAAGATTCCTCATAAAACTCAACATGTTTATTCCTTGTTTCCATAGATTATCTTCTGCTCTCAATCCATATTTTCTATAATTAAAATTTCCCATTAGGATTACCTTCCTTTTTGAAGTCAATTAATTCTAAACATTTCCCAATCAGTGCTTTCTATATTCAAATGCCTATAACATCCTATTAGATAAACTATTAATTTCAATCTCACACCAAACATAAAACCATTAGGTACTACTATTTTCAACCTCCATAGCCAACACAATTTCTTTTGCTATCATTAACACTGGGACACCCTCCTCTTTCTTGCTCTCCAGAAAATAGCCAGAATACTAAGAGCCTACAACATCAGAGTGGTCTTCAAACCAACCACCAGCATCAGACAGGTTTTAGGATCCCCTAAAGATAAGGTGCCATTCTACAAATATCCAGGAGTATATTACATTCCTTGCTCCCGTGGTCTTGCCTACATCAGACAAACTTCACAGAGTTTAGAGATTAGACAAAAAGAACATGTTGGTGATGTAAACCACAACAGAAGTATTTCTTCCAGCTTAGCACATCATTTCTGTACGTATAACCACACGATAGTGCCAAAACAACTCCATGCCATATTTGGATGACGACTACAGACATCGTTTATTCAAGGAAGCCACAATAGTGTTAATAACTGGCAGAAACCTCAACAGAAATCAGGGTACTATTCTGAACAGTTCGTGGAAAAACCTGATTTTCTCTCTAAATCCATCTGAACTACAGCTAGCCAGTAATCACATTACGCATTTAAAACAAATATGCATGCGTGATAATGAATAAGAACAATAAGTCCTCTCAGTCTCTGTCACGCGAACGTGTAACCTTAGCTACTAGATTGTTTACAACGCTTTTATGTTCTTTTCAATTTGCATTTACTATTTTTTTTTACTTTTCTGTCAACGCCTTGAAAAAGCTAGACAGTTTGCTAGCGAAACTGGTGGGAAAAGAATGCAAGATGTTTGTACGCATTACAATATGGTCAGTATTAAAACAATAAGTTTGTATGTTTAATTTAAACAGTTTAATGAAACACAAAGTTCAGTGCATAGAAAGAGAAAAATGCAGAAAGGCCAAACTTTTGAACCACCTAACATTCCTTAAACGTTGCAGGGAATTCTCCATCATTCCAAAGTTCCTCGTAGTCAGAGGTCATATGAACTTTATATCAGCTAAAAAAATTTATCTACGCCTTGATTGGCGCTTGTAAGAGAAAGGATTCAACACACGAGGTACGAACTAAATAAAAGTGATATTAATTGCCGTAAGTTCTTTGATGACATTTCTAACCATTTAGAATATACCATATGGAACCAAATAGATCAAATGATACAATGCAGTTATGAAAAAAACTTTCAAACTTTATAAAGACAAACAAATTAGGAAATTCAATAAACTTTACAAGAAAAAAAAATATCGGACACAGAACAACTTCCCGGACGAATTTGTCGAATCATAGTCTCACAAAAAATAAATCCGACATTCTCAAAAAAGGTTTTAACTTTGCAATTATACCAAAACACATTCCTAAAATGGATTTCATGTGTGGAATTGAAAAAGGCCTATATCCACTACTGCAAAACGTAGCCAACACTATTAGATTCAAAAGTACCATAATCCTAGCCAAAGTCAAACAACCTATTCTCAACACGTCTCTTTATGATAGAAAGGCAATCTTCAACCTGAAGAGAAACAAAGATATCATCATTACCAAAGCTGATACGGGTAATTCAACAGTTATCCTTAACTCTAAAGACTATCATGATAAGTTAAACGTATTACTATCAGACAACTCTACCTATAAAATCCTAGACAGAGATCCCCACCATAAAAAACCATAATTAAACAAACCAACTAATCAGAAATTGTAACATTTTGCCAGAAGAAGTGAAGAGAACACTAAAATCCTCACATCCCATCACTCCAAGACTATATGGGACACCTAAAATATCATAAAAAGGATATACCTCTTCGTCCAATCGTTGATGGAAGGTCATCCCCAACTTACCTTTTGGCCAAGCATCTTGCAAACTTATTAAATAATAAAATAAGATCAACAGAATCCTATATCAAGAATAGTCAGCACTTTGTAAATAAACTCCAAGCCATTAAGATTGCACCAATAGACATGCTAGCCAGTCTAGATGTTGTATCCTTTTTCACCAATGTACCAGTAGAAGAGGTAATAAACATCATTCAAGACCTCTTTCCTCTAGACATAGCACAGATGTTTAGACACTGCCTTCAGTCTAATTTCTTAAAAAATTTATTTCTTAATAAGTTATTTCTTAATAACTTGAAAAAGAAATTCTCTCCAGAATCTCCCCTAGACCATCTATATGGTGGAGATATGTAGATGATATTTTCATTATATGGCAAGACAGCTTAGAAAACCTAAAATCGTTTGTGAATAAAATCAACTCAATACATAACAAGATAAAATTCACTCTGGAAGTGGAAAACAATAGTCAACTGCATTTTTTAGACATCTTGATAAAGAGACAATCAAATAGTGTCAAATTATCTATTTACAGAAAGCCTACAGATACTGGAAGATATCTTCATTATACTTCATACCATCACAGGACACACAAACTGAGCATTATCCACATGTTGAAAAATAGAGCCCAAACGTTTATATCAGAAGAGGAGGATACACAGACTGAACTCACTAATAACCAATAAAAACACATTATCACAAAATGGATATCCTCCAAACACCATCAAAAAATATCTATACGGTGACAACCCAAGACAAGAAGAATCAAGCTCCCAGCACATTTCTACTGTAGTGATCCCTGTCATCAGGTCATTTTCTTATCAAATAGCCAGAATACTAAGAGCCTACAACATGAGAGTAGTCTTCAAACCAACCACCAGCATCAAACAGGTTTAAGGATCCCCAAAAGATAAGGTGCCATTCTACAAATATCCAGGAACATATTACATTCCTTGCTCCTGTGGTCTTCCCTACATCAGACAAACTTCACGGAGTTTAGAGATTAGACAAAAAGAACATGTTGGTGATGTAAACCACAACAGAAGTATTTCTTCCAGCTTAGCACATCATTTCTGTACGTATAACCACACGATAGTGCCAAAACAACTCCATGCCATATTTGGATGACGACTACAGACATCGTTTATTCAAGGAAGCCACAATAGTGTTAATAACTGGCAGAAACCTCAACAGAAATCAGGGTACTATTCTGAACAGTTCGTTGAAAAACCTGATCCTCTCTCTAAATCCATCTGAACTACAGCTAGCCAGTAATCACATTATGCGTTTACAACAAACACGCATGCGTGATAATGAATAAGTCCTCTCAGTCTCTGTCACGCGAACATGTAACCTTAGCTACTAGATTGTTTACAACGTTTTTATGTTCCTTTCAATTTGCATTTATTAGTTGAAAGTTTTTTTTGAAAATTTTTGAAAATGTTTTTCCGTCAATGCCTTGAAAAAGGTAGACAGTTTGCTAGCAAAACTGGTAGGCAAAGAATGCAAGATGTTTGTACGCATTACAATATGGTCAGTATTAAAACAATAAGTTTGTATATTTAATTTTCAAATGACCAAATATGTTTAATTTAAATACAATATGTTATATTCAAGTAATGATCAGGAAAAAAAAAAAAAGAGTTACTATGGTATATTCAACACTAAATATGAGAAAAATCTTAACTAGCAATTTCAGCTTAAGGTCAGATTTTACGTGAATCCCACTTGCAATAAAGTTGCAAGTCTCTTGTATATTAGCTGGGGGGGGGGGGGGGGGGGGGTAGGCTAATCCAGGGTTACCTATGACTCTGGCCTCCTACAAAATTAACCTTTTAAGGAATGCAGAGAAGTGACCAGAACTTCTGACCTAATATCCAATCCTTACCGTCTTGTTGTGCACCCTATTAGTAGATATCAAAACAGAACGTTTTTAAGCCAAATCAGGCCTCAAATAAACAGGGTAGTGACAGTGCAAATTGATCTCTCACCTAAAAACATTCAAAAATAACCCAATGCTTGTAGCAGGATTTAACCCATGACCCATTGGATGGGAGTGCAGAAGTATTATCTGCTCAGGTCTGGCTAGGGAGGGACAATATATTATGCATCATTAGCCCTTTATGGTAAAAATCTATCAACAATTGCAAAAGTACTTATTTCTAGGGCACAATATAGCTTTTATACCTTTAAATTGAGTGCAGGCTTATGTTTTCTATCCCTATAAGCTAATCACAAGAGACAACCCAAAAGCCTTTTCAAAACTTGTTTTTGTATTGCAGGCTGATCTGGGTACCATTCATCATTCTGAAGCTTAATCCAATCTCTTGGGCTTTTATCACTGTTGAATACATACTGTTCTTCAGTCATTTTATTAAATTTTATCATCTATCCAATATTATTTAAAAAAAATCTTTGAGGTACTTTCAGGGTGTTGCTAAAGGGTCAAAGCTAAATAACTGGAAGGAGACTTTCACGTAGCCTTTTAAGGACTGCAGATAACTGAGCGGGACTTCTGATCTACGAAGGTGGTCTGAAAAGTTCTCGGCCTAACAATGAAAAAACGAATTTAGAATTTCAAAATGATTTTTATTTTTCAACATAATCTCCCTTAAGACTAATACATTTATTCCAGTGATGTTCCAGAACCATTACCCAGTCCCTGTAACGGTTCTCAGTAAGTTCTGCCAAATAGCCCTCTACAGTTGCAATCACCTCTTGATTCGAAGATAAACGCTGACCAGGAAGAGTTTTGGGAAGAGATAGAAGTCAGAGGAAGCTAAATCTGGGGAACAGGTGGATGTTCCAACAGTGCAGATCCCTTAATTTTCCCATTGCCAAAACATTATGGGCAGGTGCGCTGTCCTGATGAAAGATGATTTTTTCCCTTCTGCAAACCAGGTCTTTTCTCAAGAATTTTTTCATCTGGTTAAAATATTGTAATAATATTCCCCAGTTATTGTTTTTTACCCTTTTCAAGATAATTAATAAACAAAATGCCTTTAGCATCCCAAATCACCGATGCCATGACCTTTCCTGCTGATGGAACTGAGTTTGTCTTATTTGGTGCTGAAGAACTGGCTTCTGTCCACTGTTCTGACTGCTGTTTGGATTCTGGTGTGTAATGGTGAATCCACGTCTCATCCATAGTAATAAATCGATGCACAAAATCAGTTTTATTCTTGTTAAAATGCTCCAAGCACTGTTCAGAGATTTTCATGCAAGTGCGTTTCTGATCTGCTGTGAGCAAGCGCAGCACCGATCTTGCACAAAGCTTTTTCATTTGCAATTCTTCATGCAAAATATATCCTACACATTCTTTCGAAATGCCTATAGTCTCAGAAATTTCATGTACTTTGACTCACCGGTCATCCAATACCATATTATGCACTTAATCAATGATTTCTGGTGTTGTTACACTTTTTGGACATCTTCCACATGGCTCATCTTCAAGGCTGGTACGGCCATGTTTAAACTCGGCAGTCCATTTCTTAATTGTCGAAAATGAAGGAGAAGAGTGCCCATAAACTTTAATGAACTTCAAATGAATTCCTTCAGTCGTTAAACCTTCTTTAACAAAGAATTTTATAACCACACAATACTCAATTTTATCCATTTCAAGGGATACAGACAACACTTTTGCTTCAGACAGCTGTATAAAACAAACTACTTGATAGAATGACTTGCAATTTCACATGGATGCTTATGACAGATGTGCCAACTTAGAAAAAAAAAAATCATGCCGATAGTGTTGCCATCTATGGTAGAGGCCAAGAACTTTTCAGACCAGCCTTGCAATGTCCAATCCTCAATTGCTCATGGTGCCACCTCTTCCCCATTAGTAAGATCTACCCGAATACTGAACAAACGAGGATGGGCTGGCAATTTGGGATTTAGACTAAACTGTATTCTTATTGGCTAAAACCAAAATAAAATGATGGTACAACATTATAAAATTTCGTGGTATAACCTGGTTAAACAAGGCCCGTGGTGTTTTCATCAGGGAGCCAGGTCAAACAGCAAAAAGTCAGTTACTGGAAGAAAATGCAACTCAACACCAGCAGAGTTCAACATTGGCACCCCTCAACACAAAAAGAATCAATGTAAAAAAAGATGGAACTAGCAAAAATAACTGGATAAGTACCAGCTGGACATAATAGGTGTTACTAAAACAAACAAACAATAAAAAACAGGTCAAATCTTTCTAAGAAACAAATAAAAGATGGTATACTCAGGCAATAACAATTAGGGAAAAGAGTAGCTGTGGGGAATATATCAGAATGGATAACTGGATACTGAGTCATATTTTGCCTATGGTCCCACAGAAGGTTTTCTACTAATGAAGAAGTGGAGGAATTTTTTGAGACATTAAAGGAAGCAGCCAACAAAACAAAAACTTGGAGGTCTAAACAGCAGAGTATGAAATGACTACCAGACATACAGAAATGTTTGGGAGAAACTTTGGAGAAAAGAGCAAAGCTAATAATAATGGTAAGTACCTACTAGATTTCTGTTCAGGACATGGACTAGTCATTATTAAAACCATGTTCCAACATGGTGTAAGTAATGACTAAGAGGAAATAAATGTGTACAAATTCATGTGGAGAGAAGACAAGATGTGAGAAAAGTCTCACTGACTATGTAATTGTGAATGGCAATATCTTCACTCTGGTTCAGGACACAAGTATACATAATAATGATTTGAAAAAGGAAGTGATCACCATTTAGTTTTGACCAGTATAAAACTGAATACTATATTGAAAAAATAAAGGAGTAAGAAAGTTTTAAAAATAATCAAATGAACAGCTTTCAAAGGTAAACTGGAGACTCAAACAAATATTATTCAAGAGGGAAAAAAAATCAAAAGAGCTTGAACAAATATTGGAGAATCATTTGCACAACCTGAAGAGAACAATGATTCAGTCGAATAGGCATGTGGTGAGATTGTTTGCAAGAAATGGAAAAATCAGAATCCGATGGTGGACTCAGGAAGTTAGAAACAGTCAACAAAAAGAAAAAAGCATATTCAAAGTTCTGGCAAGTAAGTCCCAACATGCGTTCTGAAATGCAGAGCAAAATGTAAGAAAGCAAAGCAGTATGTAAAACTAGCTAAACAAAATTCATGGGAAGACTTTGGTAAGGACATGGAAAATAAATATCAAAAAGTTGGCAAAATGTTTATAGTGGCTATTGAAATAATGCATAAATGGAGGAAAGAGATAAAAAGGAATCAGATCATAAAAGTGACATGAAAACTGAAGATAAAGATATTCTAGATGTCCAAAGTAATTACTTTTGAAAGATTCCTAAATGAAACATGCATTGACAGCATGGTGGTAGAAAGCACTGAAGATGAATGTTTCATTTAGGAATCTTTAGGAATAGCACTTGAGAAAGACCCAGAAGAGGACCAAGATATAGGTGGATTGATATGGTAAAACGTGCCTTAGAAGACAGATATATAAATATAAGATCTGACAATGTTGTAGCTTTGACAGCTAACAGATTGATTTGGCAGAAAATTGTAGGTAGGAAGTTAGTAATGATGTAAATTTTTCATGTAGTACTATCATATCCTGTACACCCCCGTTGAGGGTAAATGTTAGGAATTTGATGATGATGACGAGATGTTTCAAAGTACAAGAATAACGTTTTACAGCAAATATAATTTACACTCTATCCTGAAAAAAAAAAAAAAAAAAAAAAAAAAAAAAAAAAAACCTTATTGCAACTATCTAAACAAGGGTAGCCAATGAGTTAGAGCTCAGAATCTCAATGCATCTAGCAACTACTGATGAAAAGTCAGTAACAGTCTAAGCTGGTCTGGTTAGTGACCCTGATCCCTCACATAATGTATGGTGTTACACATGCTTGACTATAAAATATGATTGCCATTATGGGACACCAGGCCATTTTTTTTTTTTAAATAAAATAAGAAAAGTTTCAGTTTATTATATATGAAAACAGTTAACTAAATGTACAATGCTTTATCCCTTTTAATTAGTATTTTAAAAACAATTCATATAGAAACAATTTTTATACAGAGCTAGCATGTCAGAAACTATTTGATTACGATAATTATTGGTAGCAAATTAGATAGGATTCACCTTAATTTCCTTTTAATTCTGAGAACTTAAAAAACTGATATATGAATCAAGTATTTACCTTTCCAACTAAGTTTTTATGCCATTGAACTGCATCAAAATTGCTTTTTATAAATAAAAAGATAATTTTGCTTTTGTTTTCACCACTGTTCTGCCATGCCAAGCAGTAATATGCTTGTTTAAAAAAATTATGTGCTTCCATATTGGAAATTCGACAAAGTGAGAGAAAAGAAAGAACACTTGTTGATTAGAAAAGCATATCCTCTAATCAACAAGTGTTCTTTCTTTTCTCTCACTTTGTCAAATCAAAGCATTTTCCCCCCCATCAAAGGGAGCCAAGTTGAATGGTGAATAGAACTGTTAAGAAAAATTTTACATAGTTTTTTCCAAATGGACAATTCACTTAAACATGTTGAGCACAAACACAGACGAAATGAACTTGTGTGTGCTCAAGCACAGCAAAGAAGTTCCAAGAAGAAAAAATAAGACTTGAAAATTATCTTTATGCTGCATTTCCAAGGAAACAGAAGAGGAACAGGGATATTTTTAAAGGAAAAATTTAAAGACGAAATTAAAGAAACAGTCATCATCATTAAATTCCTGCCATGTACCCTCAAGGGGTGTATAGGATATAATAGTACTACATGAAAAATTTACATCATTACTAACTTCCTATCTACAATTTTCCTCCAGGTCAGTCTGTTACTTGTCAAGACTCCAATATTATCAGATCATATATTTCTGTCGTCTAAGGCACTTTGTACCGTATCAATCCACCTATATGAATGATATAATCACGTAATCACAAGAAAGATATTTATTTAACCAAATATTTCGGTCTGGAAATAGCAGACCATCGTCGGTGGTATTACAAGAACAGTTTAAAAAATATACAAGCTAGAATACTAACAATAGATCGTTGAAATTAGAACATGCCGCATGATGTTATATCACTAAGTATGAAACGAAATATTTTGAAGTAGAAACATGATTGAATTTGCTATTAAAAAAAAAAAAAAAAAAAAAAAAAAAAAAAAATTAATGAGTAATCTTGATTAGGCTTTCCCAGATTTTTGATATAGATATGCAGTCATTACGATTCAGGTTGGGATGATGGAGCAAGGCCTCCACGCTTTCCTTGAACAAACGTTCGAACCTATAACGGGATCTATGTAAGAGGCGCGTTTAGGACCAAAGGATGCTGTGGTCAGTTTCAATCCCGTGTTGAGCCAAACCAGACTTTTCAGGTTTATTGTGAAGAATGGATGATTGATGTTCTTGGATTCTTTTTTCAAGAGAACGTCCAGTCTGTCCAAAGTAAGAGAGATCACAGTTGCAAGGAATTTGATAAACTCCAGGAAGAGATAAAGTTGAGCGTTTGTCTTTAGGAGAAGGAAAATGAGAAGACAATTTGTTAATAGGAGAATACGTAGCTGTTAAATCATATTTCTTCAAAATTCTTGCGATAGGTTCTGAAATACCGGAGATATAAGGAATAGGTACTCGACGTATTGAATCTTTGTTGTTTTGTGGAGGATTATAAGATGTAAGAAGACGTTGAATACTTTTTTCAGAAAAGCCATTGAGTTTCATGTGTTGCTGAATAGTAGAAAGTTCTTTCTGTAGATAATCAAAAGTAGAACAATTAGTTTTGGCTCTTTTGATGAGACATTTTATAATTCCTGTTTTATGACATGGATGATGGGCTGATTCTTTCAGAATATAACGACCTGTGAATGTTGGTTTCCTGTATACTGTAGTTGTAAGAATATTTGAAGATGATCGGATGAGGAGAACGTCTAAAAAAGATAACTGGTTGTTTTCTTCTAATTCCATAGTAAACTTTATGCGATGATGTAAGGAATTAATACTGTTTAAAAAGGAAGATAAAGTGTTTTTACTGTGAGGCCAAATAGCAAATATGTCATCTATATATCTTACCCAAAAAGATGGTAGAGGGAAACTAGATGTGAAGAGGACTTTTTCTAAATGTTCTAAATAAAAGTTGGCTAAAGCTGGAGAAAGAGGACTTCCCATGGCTGTTCCTTCTACTTGGCTATAAAATTTGTTTTGACATATGAAATAACCAGAATGTATAACGAAATCGAATAGTTTTATAATATCTTGAGGAAAGATGTCAGCAAGTAGTTTTAAAGTTTCCTTAAGAGGTACATTGGTGTATAAAGATTCTATATCAAAACTAACCATAAGATCTGTAGGTTGTAATGAGACATCTTTTAATTTTTCTAAGAAATCTGAGGAGTTTTTTAAAAAAGAACTCGAGTTGCCAATGTAAGATTTCAGTAATTTAGCTAGATATTTGGCTATACGGTAAGTAGGAGAATCAATGCAATCTACTATTGGACGAAGAGGATAGTCAATCTTATGGATTTTTGGAAGGCCATAAAATCTAGGAGGTCTTGCAAAATGAGTTTTAAGTCTTTCAATTGTGTCTTTATCCAAACTGATGACTTCATCAAGGAGAGAATTTAATTTCTTTAGTTGTCTGTTGGTTGGATTATAATCAATTTCTTGATATGTGGAGCGATCTCGAAGCAAAAGAGAAAGTTTTCTTCTGTAATTTGCTGAGTCCATAACTACTGTTGCTTTTCCCTTGTCAGCTTTAGTGATAATGAGGTGATTATTTTTTCTCAAGGACTGTAAAGATTTCATTTCAGAAGGAGATATGTTAGAAGGAGGAAGTTTAGCCTTAAGTAGAGAAGAAGCGACTTCTAAGCGAAGAGCATTAGCTTTATCGCTGGTTAGATGATTAAGATTCCTTTCAATGTTAACTAGGAAATCTAGATATGGTATTTTATTTGGAACAATAGAAAAATCATGTCCTTTTGAAAGGATGAGGGTTTCGCTTTTAGTCAAAGGACGTCCGGATATATTTACAATCCAATTATCTGGAGTTATGAATGGCTTGGATTGTTTAGACGAAAGAGCCTCATATTTACGGTTAAGATGTTGACTTAGTTTATTATAAGCACGTTGAGTAGAACGTTTAGCTACATTTAGAACTATGTGAGAAAGATGTGGATCCAAATTTGTGGATATATAGGTGCGTAAATCAGAAGTCTGATGACTGTGAATAGCAAGATCACGTTTAGCAGCTTTAAGTTGATTACGGATTAGAGATAAACTTGTGTTCCGGTAAATATTATGAGCTCCAGGAGATTTTATTGTTTCTTTAATCTTAGCGAAATTGGGAATAATCTTGTTGTCGCGGCACTTTTTTAAGAAATTAATCTTTGCTCGTAACCTACCTTGTATAACTGAAAGTTTTCCTAATTTACCAGTTATTTTGGTAGCATTTTCCCCGTGAAGGATAAGAATTTGTTGTTTTAAGGATACTTGCGACATAAGACTGAATGATATAATCACGTAATCACAAGAAAGATATTTATTTAACCAAATATTTCGGTCTGGAAATAGCAGACCATCGTCGGTGGTATTACAAGAACAGTTTAAAAAATATACAAGCTAGAATACTAACAATAGATCGTTGAAATTAGAACATGCCGCGTGATGTTATATCACTAAGTATGAAACGAAATATTTTGAAGTAGAAACATGATTGAATTTGCTATTAAAAAAAAAAAAAAAAAAAAAAAAAAAAAAATTAATGAGTAATCTTGATTAGGCTTTCCCAGATTTTTGATATAGATATTGATATTGTTTCTACTTCAAAATATTTCGTTTCATACTTAGTGATATAACATCACGCGGCATGTTCTAATTTCAACGATCTATTGTTAGTATTCTAGCTTGTATATTTTTTAAACTGTTCTTGTAATACCACCGACGATGGTCTGCTATTTCCAGACCGAAATATTTGGTTAAATAAATATCTTTCTTGTGATTACGTGATTATATCATTCAGTCTTATGTCGCAAGTATCCTTAAAACAACAAATTCTTATCCTTCACGGGGAAAATGCTACCAAAATAACTGGTAAATTAGGAAAACTTTCAGTTATACAAGGTAGGTTACGAGCAAAGATTAATTTCTTAAAAAAGTGCCGCGACAACAAGATTATTCCCAATTTCGCTAAGATTAAAGAAACAATAAAATCTCCTGGAGCTCATAATATTTACCGGAACACAAGTTTATCTCTAATCCGTAATCAACTTAAAGCTGCTAAACGTGATCTTGCTATTCACAGTCATCAGACTTCTGATTTACGCACCTATATATCCACAAATTTGGATCCACATCTTTCTCACATAGTTCTAAATGTAGCTAAACGTTCTACCCAACGTGCTTATAATAAACTAAGTCAACATCTTAACCGTAAATATGAGGCTCTTTCGTCTAAACAATCCAAGCCATTCATAACTCCAGATAATTGGATTGTAAATATATCCGGACGTCCTTTGACTAAAAGCGAAACCCTCATCCTTTCAAAAGGACATGTTTTTTCTATTGTTCCAAATAAAATACCATATCTAGATTTCCTAGTTAACATTGAAAGGAATCTTAATCATCTAACCAGCGATAAAGCTAATGCTCTTCGCTTAGAAGTCGCTTCTTCTCTACTTAAGGCTAAACTTCCTCCTTCTAACATATCTCCTTCTGAAATGAAATCTTTACAGTCCTTGAGAAAAAATAATCACCTCATTATCACTAAAGCTGACAAGGGAAAAGCAACAGTAGTTATGGACTCAGCAAATTACAGAAGAAAACTTTCTCTTTTGCTTCGAGATCGCTCCACATATCAAGAAATTGATTATAATCCAACCAACAGACAACTAAAGAAATTAAATTCTCTCCTTGATGAAGTCATCAGTTTGGATAAAGACACAATTGAAAGACTTAAAACTCATTTTGCAAGACCTCCTAGATTTTATGGCCTTCCAAAAATCCATAAGATTGACTATCCTCTTCGTCCAATAGTAGATTGCATTGATTCTCCTACTTACCGTATAGCCAAATATCTAGCTAAATTACTGAAATCTTACATTGGCAACTCGAGTTCTTTTTTAAAAAACTCCTCAGATTTCTTAGAAAAATTAAAAGATGTCTCATTACAACCTACAGATCTTATGGTTAGTTTTGATATAGAATCTTTATACACCAATGTACCTCTTAAGGAAACTTTAAAACTACTTGCTGACATCTTTCCTCAAGATATTATAAAACTATTCGATTTCGTTATACATTCTGGTTATTTCATATGTCAAAACAAATTTTATAGCCAAGTAGAAGGAACAGCCATGGGAAGTCCTCTTTCTCCAGCTTTAGCCAACTTTTATTTAGAACATTTAGAAAAAGTCCTCTTCACATCTAGTTTCCCTCTACCATCTTTTTGGGTAAGATATATAGATGACATATTTGCTATTTGGCCTCACAGTAAAAACACTTTATCTTCCTTTTTAAACAGTATTAATTCCTTACATCATCGCATAAAGTTTACTATGGAATTAGAAGAAAACAACCAGTTATCTTTTTTAGACGTTCTCCTCATCCGATCATCTTCAAATATTCTTACAACTACAGTATACAGGAAACCAACATTCACAGGTCGTTATATTCTGAAAGAATCAGCCCATCATCCATGTCATAAAACAGGAATTATAAAATGTCTCATCAAAAGAGCCAAAACTAATTGTTCTACTTTTGATTATCTACAGAAAGAACTTTCTACTATTCAGCAACACATGAAACTCAATGGCTTTTCTGAAAAAAGTATTCAACGTCTTCTTACATCTTATAATCCTCCACAAAACAACAAAGATTCAATACGTCGAGTACCTATTCCTTATATCTCCGGTATTTCAGAACCTATCGCAAGAATTTTGAAGAAATATGATTTAACAGCTACGTATTCTCCTATTAACAAATTGTCTTCTCATTTTCCTTCTCCTAAAGACAAACGCTCAACTTTATCTCTTCCTGGAGTTTATCAAATTCCTTGCAACTGTGATCTCTCTTACTTTGGACAGACTGGACGTTCTCTTGAAAAAAGAATCCAAGAACATCAATCATCCATTCTTCACAATAAACCTGAAAAGTCTGGTTTGGCTCAACACGGGATTGAAACTGACCACAGCATCCTTTGGTCCAAAACGCGCCTCTTACATAGATCCCGTTATAGGTTCGAACGTTTGTTCAAGGAAAGCGTGGAGGCCTTGCTCCATCATCCCAACCTGAATCGTAATGACTGCATATCTATATCAAAAATCTGGGAAAGCCTAATCAAGATTACTCATTAATTTTTTTTTTTTTTTTTTTTTTTTTTTTTTTTTTAATAGCAAATTCAATCATGTTTCTACTTCAAAATATTTCGTTTCATACTTAGTGATATAACATCACGCGGCATGTTCTAATTTCAACGATCTATTGTTAGTATTCTAGCTTGTATATTTTTTAAACTGTTCTTGTAATACCACCGACGATGGTCTGCTATTTCCAGACCGAAATATTTGGTTAAATAAATATCTTTCTTGTGATTACGTGATTATATCATTCAGTCTTATGTCGCAAGTATCCTTAAAACAACAAATCCACCTATATCTTGGTCTTCCTCTGGGTTGTTTTCCTGCCAACCTGGCAGAGAACACTTGTTTTGCCAATCTTTCCTTGCCCATTCTGTTTAAATGACCATACCACCTGAGATTAGCTCTGCTAAAGCATTCCTGGATGCTGACAATGTCAAGTTCTTTCCTAATATCCTCGTTTTTAATAGGATATCGCCATTGATGCCATCTGTTCATGCCTCTAATCTCTCTCAGGATTCTCATATCTGTGGTCTCTAGTCTTTGGTCAAGTGTTTTACTTCTGACCCAGCTCTCAGATCAATAAGTTAAAACTGGTTTGAACACTGTCTTGTATACAGCTAATTTACTGTTCCGACTAATTTCTCTCTTATTCCATATGAATTTATTCAATTGACTTCCTACTATACCAGCTTTATTGATTCTGTTGTCTATTTCCATATTTAATTTACCATCTTCACTAAAAATCGTGCCTAAGTAGGTGAAATGTTATACTTGTTCCACGGATTCTCAGTTCACATTGCAGTTGACATTTTCAACGATTCTGCCTATTTCCATTGTCGTCTTTGTCTTTTTATTGCTGACCTTCATATCATAACTATAACAACAGTTATTCAATTTAGTCAAGGAATCTTTCAGACTCGTAGCGGATTTATTGATAAGTATAACATCGTCCGCATAAAGCAAAGAGCTGACATTAACATCTCCATTTTTGATATCATGTTTAATACCACTTTCCTTCATAATGTGATCCATATAGATAATGAATAACAGAGGAGATAATGTACATCCTTGTCTCACACCAGATTTAACATTAAACCATCTTCCTGTACTTCCTTCAATTCTAACTACTGACTTACAACTCAAATAAAGACTAAGTATTGCTTGATATAATGTCCAATTGACACCATATAACTGTAGCATATTGAATAGCTTCTCTCTCTTGGCACCTTGTCATATGCCTTTTCCAGATCGACAAAACTTAAATATAGATCTTTGTTATATTCCCATGCTTTCTCAACTGTTTGTTGTAAAGTGAAGATCTGATCCTGACAGCCTCTATTTGGACAAATCCAGCTTGTTCATCACCAAGCTTTTCTTCTACAATTCTTCTCAACCGTTTCTCAAGTATACTTGTATATATCTTACCAGGAACACTCAGTAAGAAAATACCGCTGTAATTCTCAGATTCAGTTTTATTTTCCTTTTTTATATATGGGTACTATGAGAGCTCTACTCCAATCATCGGGAATTTTTCTCTCTGTCCAGGCCTTCTGATTTCAGTGCAGCCACTGCAAGACTTTTATACCGCTATACTTCAGCATTTCTGGTCGAATATCATCTACTCCTGCTTCTTTTCCAGATTTCAAGCCTTTGATGGCTTTTTCTACTTCAAGTATGGATATGTATTCCTGCCTGCATGCCTGGTCATTGTTTTTTTACCACTGTGCTGTCATCACTGCTTGTTTCATTTAGCAATTTCTTGAAGTAATTACTCCATACGTCAAGGATATCTTTTCTCCTATTTTCATGTCACCTTTATCATCTCTAACTCCTTTTACAATACTCTTTCCTCCATTTCTAAGCTTCTTCAACAACCTCCAAAATATTTTGCCACCTTCTTGATATTTATTTTCTATGTTCTTGCCAAAGTCCTCCCATGACTTTTGTTTAGCTAGTTTTATGCAGTGTTTAGCTTTCTTACATTTCTCTCTGTATTCTCTAAGAGCACGAGCTAACTTATTTGCCAGGAACTTTCGGTATGCTTTCTTCTTTTCCTTCACTGCCTCTTTAACTTCCAGTGTCCACCATAGAGTTCTGATTTTTCTACCCTTGCAGACAACCTCACCACATGCCTCTCTGGATGAATCAATCAAGGTTTTCTTCAAGGCTTGCCAATGAATCTCTAAAGTTTGGTTCCTGTTCTCAAATTCTTTCATTTTTTCTTCAATAATCTTTGTGTATTTTAGACTACAGTTCACATCTGAGAGCTGCTCAACTTTAATTCGCTTTAAAACTTTCTTAAATGTTATTCTTTTCAATATGAAATTCAATTTTATCCTGCTCAAGACTAAATAGTGATCACTTCCAATTTCAAATCCTCTGTACACTCTGGTGTCCTGCACAAGGGAGAAAACATCGCTATCAACAATAACATAGTCAATGAGACTTTTCTTATTCCTTGCCTCCTCTCTCCATGTGAATTTGTGCACATTTTTATGTTGGAACATGGTGTTAGTAATAACCAGTCCATGTCCTGAGCAGAAATCCAGCACATATTTGCCATTATTATTAGCTTTGCTCTTTTCTCCAAATTTTCCCAAAATATTTTTGTATGTCTGACAATCATTTCCTACTCTGCTATTTAGATCCCCAACAAGGACCAACTTTTCCTTTTTTTATTGTGTCAGTAGCTTTCTCTATAGCCTCAAAAAATTCCTCCACTTCTACCTTAGTAGAACCTTCTGTGGGACCATAGGCACAGGTAAGGCTCATTGTTCAGTTCCCCATTCTAATATTTGCCCAAATCACTCTACTTGAGACTGCCTGCCATTCAAGAAGATGAGCCTCGTATTTTGTGTTGAATACTATAGCTACTCCTTCTTTTCCTTGATTGTCATTGCCTGAATATAACATTTTGTATTTATTGCTCAGAAAGATCTCACCAGTTTTTGTCTTTTTTGTTTCAGTCACCCCTATTATGTCGATCTGGTACTTATGTAATTCCTCAGCTAGCTCCATTTTTTTACCATTCAGGCTTCTTACATCGATAGTACCGATCTTTAACTCTGGTGATGTTGAGTTAAGGTGTTTTTTCAGATTTGTTTTAAGAAACAGTATATTCAAGATATTATTATTGTTATTAAGAGACCTCCAGGAAGTCAAATTCATCGAGGGAGGCCATACTATTCCTTCCAGCTGTCATACCTATTCTTGAATTCATTTAACGCTACTTGCACACACTACATCCAATCACACACAGCATTCATTCTCAACTTCCTAGGATGCTCTCGAGTCCTTTCTTCACCCTCCATAAAATGAAAACTCAATCTACTCAAATTCTGTATAACCCTTTCCAAAGTTAGTAAGTCTCAATCATATCACCCCTCTTTTTCCTGTTTGTTAGTGTTTGCAGCTTACAAATTTTCAATCCGTCTTCATAATCAGTATTTCACAATCCTGATATCATGTTTGACACTCTCCTATGCACTTTCTCCACTATATCAGAATCACCATGGAAACCAGGAGACCAGAGCTGTGTGCAATAGTCCAAGTGAAGTCTTATCAAGGCCTGGTAAAGAGGAAAAATTACTTCCTTATCTTTACATGTCAAGGTTCATTTCAGGATTGCAATTAATTTCTGAGTTGTATTTGCAATTTTTGCTATATTGCCTTTGAACTTCAACTTCCTTTCTACTAAAACTCCAAGATCCCTAGCCTGATCACAGTTTCTTCTGGCATAATCCCACCAATATAATATGATATTAGATATCTAATCATAGCAAAGTGAATGATTATAGATTTACTAACAATGAACTAACAGCCATTTTTACATGCTCACAATTCCAGTCTATTCAAATCATTCTGCAAGTACTGCACTGAATATCAGCAGTGCTCCCGATGACAGGTAGAGTATACTATCTACCATCAGCAAATAGCTGTTAGCTGTGTGCCACATGTCAAATCCTTCTCACTGTAATTAAGGTACAGATTGAATAACAATGAATCAATTACTGATCCATGAGGTGCACCACTGGTTACCTTGAAACTTGCAGATTCACCCCCCCACACACACACACCACCACCACCATATATGACTTTTTGATATCTGTCAGTCAGCCGTCCTCTTATCCATGCTAATAGTTTATAATCCAATCCCATATTCTTGAATTTATGCAACATTCTTCCATGCGGTAATCTGTCAAAAGTCTTAGCAAAATATAAAAGTATCATGGTGTATCCTCCCTATTTAACTCAGTGGTAACATTATAGAAATGTGAGCAAGTTGCTAAAATACGACCTTCCCTTAATAAACTCATGCTGTTCATTGCAAAGTAGAGCTTCTCTGCCAACCCATTTCTGAATACGCAAGTTCTAAACTTTTCCAAAATTTTCACCACCACTCATGAGATGCTGATTGGTCAATAGTTGGATTCATCAGCCTTTACACTATCCTTGTGGAATGGGATTACCATACATTCTTTCTACCACTGAGGAATCTTCCTTGTTCTAAGACTCAATTATATAGCCTGGTCAAAGGAATAGCCACTTCAGCTCCTATTGCAGAATTCTTATTCAGTTTGTGCAACAGCTCTAGTACTTCCTCCTCATACATATGGGTTTCTTCATACACGAAGAGGTAGTAGTGAGTTCAATGTTGCATATACCAAGTAAATAGCTTTTAGCAAAATGGCTACTCATTAGTTGAACAATCTCCTCTGCATCAATCATCTGCATTCAGCAAGTTATTCTTTGAAATTCATTCTTTCTTTTACTTGCAGCATAATGAGAATTGTTTTGGATATGATATGCACTTTTTTTTTTTTTTTTTTAATCTGAAAGAAAAACAGCTATGAGTTATCTAATTAGATTTCAATGACCCACAGTTTAGAGAAGAAACAAAGCTTATTAAGCTTAAAGGATTTAACTGATTTTGCATGTTGTCTTATAAAATTCTGTGATTTTGAAGAGGAAAAATTAGAAGTAATTTAGCGAATGTATTTTTTTTTAAAATTTATTTTCTGATATAAATTTTGTAAGAGAATCACTTAAGGGTCAAAGCCAAATAACTATGAGGAGACCTCTACATCACCTTTACGGAATGTAGAGAATCAACTGGGGCTTTTGACCTAATATTCAATCCTCACTTTCACATGGTGCCCCCCCCCCCCCCATTATTAAGTATCCAGTGGGTACTGAACAAATGAGGTTGGCAACTTGGGACTTAACCGACCCAGTTGTACACTGGTATAAACGACAAATATACAGTATATGATAGTACAACATATGATTCCATGCTGGCTGGGGCATCACCTGGTTTTAACAAGCCCCCCCCACACACACACAGTTTCTATCAGGGAACTAGCTGTAAGCTGACTAGTGTATACAGTGGAACTGTTGCACTAGTCAGCCACTGGAACAAACTCAACTCAACATCTAAAAGAACAAACCTAACATCAGAAAACCTGAAGATAGGAACCATCAATATAAGGGAAATTGAACTTGCAGAAAAAATGGAAAAGTACCCCGTGGACATAATTGGCATTACTGAGGCAAATATAAAAACAAGTGAGATATTATTAAATAACAAGTACAGGATATTTTATTCAAGCATTATTCAAAAATAGCAATCGAGAAAAGGAAGGAGTAGAAATACCATTCAACCCCAAACACAAATATAAACCTCTTGATTGGAAGGCAGTTTCAAATAGAGTTATGTGGACAAACTTCAAAATGGGGAAATGGACAATGGGCTTCTTGTCTGGGTTGATTTGTAGGAGTCGTTAATTATTTTTTTGGGATCTCCTACAAATCAACCCAGAGAAGAAGCTCACAGGACTCCTATACCGTATATTAAAGGCATCTCTGAACGTGTGGCAAAAATTATGAGAAAATATCAACTGATTGCTACCTACAAACCCATCAACCAAATTCACAACTTGCTACCTTCTCCAAAAGACAAACTCTCACCAATGATGCTACCTGGCATATACCAAGTAGCATGTTCAGGCAACTTAGCTTACTATGGACAAACAGGAAGATCTATGAATAAACATATCTTTGAACATCAAAATCAGATCCACCTCATCAAACCTCACAAATCAGGCCTTGCACAACATGAAATTGAAAATGCTAACCACAGAAACCAAAGTGGAAGGTTAGAAAGCTGTGTTATGGAGCAACAAATCACACTATACTCTCGATCAAGCTAATAGATGAGTGTGGCAGATCCCCAGTGAATGTCTTTCCAAGCAGTGCATACTTCTAAATAATATGAACTACTGTCAACTGTAGGCAATCTATGAACTATTTGAAGGATAGAATACATGCATTTGTCATATTTGACATCTACATCAACAATTACTAACTCTTGAATCTTCTATTTGGCTGAATATTTTCATTCTTCAAATTGTTGATTTCATTTCCTAAAGTAACTACCACTAATCATCTTCCTTAGAGGCCTTAATGTTTATCATTTAAGTTGGCTTCTGTCCTCTAACTCAAAAGATCTTTCTTCTTCTTTTCAGCCATTTTCTGTCCACTGCTGGATGAAGGCCTCCTCCACTTCTTTCCACCTTTCTCTGTTCTTGGCAATCGTTGACCAATTTTTTCCAGCAAAATTTGACAATTCATCACTCCACCTTTTTTTTATGATGTCCTCGGCCTTGTTTCCCTTCTTTTGGAATCCAGTTGGTTAGTATGTGGTCCATCACTCATCTTCTGGGCTGGACGTCTATCCAGAAGATGTCTTGGATAAGAAACCAGATGAGTCTGGTTTCTTTATCAAGGTGTTTCACTTCTTATCTTTTAATGTGATGCCTAACATCAGCCTCTCCATTTTCTATGAGTTGATGCTAGTTTAATTGTCAGTGCTTCTGTTAGAGACCAAGTTTCACAACCATATGTTTTGACTGGAAGTATATGTCTTCCAGTTTAAATGTCTTCCTTTTAAAACAGAATGGGACATCATTGTTTTGAAAAATGTTTTTCAATTTTCTGAATGCACTTCAGGTAAGTTGGACTCTTCTATTCATTTCCTTTTGAAGTCCACAGTTTAGATCAATGAGGTAACCTAAATATGTATATGAAGAGACTCTTTCCAAGATGTCTTTTGGTGTTACAAAAGGATTAAACATGATTTTAGTTTTTTCTGTGTTTATTTTTAGGCCAACTTTTCTAATTTCATGATATAGGTCTTCTATCATTATATTAAGGTCTTCTAGAGTGTTTGCAAAAATTATATCACCTGCATATCTTAGGTGTGTTAAGTTTCTGTTATTAATTTTTATACCAAGGTTTTTCCAGCTTATATTATTAAATATTTCTTGAAGGACTGCTGTAAAGATTTTGGGCGATAGAGAGTCTCCTGGTCAGACACCTTTTTTCAATTGATATTTTATTGCTACTCATGTGAAGTTGGATTGTTGCTGTTGTAGTGTAGTATATTTCCTGGAGGCCTTAATGTTTATCATTTATTCACCAGGATCCATATATTCTCCAGGAACTCCCTGAATCTGGACTGCTTTAATTATTGCATTAGAAGATCTAGAAGTAGATATTCTTTTGCTGTCTGTAATAACTGAAAATTGCTCACCGACTAATCTAAAGAGTAAATAATTCTCATAATTCTCCTAACACCTTGAACTTTTTTTAATCACCTCCACCTCCTAATATACTGCAGATGTTAATTTTTCTCTTTGCAATTCCAACCATAACCTTATCAATGTTATTTCTTTTCTGCAGATCAGCCTTTACCCTGCCAATCTCAGCCTTACATCCTTTAGCACTCCAACAGTAAACTGACAATCTGAGATGTCTAAACCTCACCCCACCCCACCTCCACAGTCTAAATGTGTTGTTCTCTTTCAGCTCACACATGCTCTAAATGAATTACTGAAATAATACTTGCTGGAAACAAAACCTCATTCAACACAAAACCCTCAACTACTATCACAGTTTTGGCTCTTTATTAAGTATACAAAGAAATACAAATTTTACATATTTCAAGAAGCTCAAGCCAAAAACCCCAAGTATACATATATTTGTAAAAATCAGCTCATAACCTCTTTGTTATAGCCTCTGCTCCCCCCCCCCCCACACACACACACACATCATCTCCATCTTTCTCTTTTGAAGACTTTCTGATACCAGCATTTTCCAGCCATCTCCATTAGGTCATCCTTATGTCTTTGGTCTGCACCAAAGAGATAGCGAGGACATATCTATTTGAATCTGAAATGGATATGTCCTCACTAAGTCATGAATGGTTCTGCTAAGAAACACACACAGATTGGTGTATCCAACCAACAAGATGCCACCCCAAACCATCACGCTACCTTCACTATAGGTATACCTATAAGAGAGAAAAGAAGGATGATAATGTGTCACTGGTTCTCTACATATCAAAAGCATGTGTGGTATTGCACTGTAGAACAAATTGGGACTCATCTGTAATCAATACCAACCCCCACTGGTCTTGAGGTCCAGTTGATGTGGAGCCTGGGTCATTTCAAACATTCCCTCCTATGGTGTGTGTGTGGGGGGGGGGGGGCACAGACAACCATAAAGACCACCTCATCTGTTCGTGAAGCCTTCTACAATACATTGGAAGTAGATACCAATGATCTTGTAGCTGACATATGGTCAGATCATAACCAATTTGGGGTAGCACTCCTCTTTTGGCAATCAAATATTGGAAATATCAGTCACCCACTGTGGTTGTAGCCTGTGGCCTTCTTTCACTGCATCTCCAGGATGCTGTGACTGTCTGAATTAGTTCCACAGTCTGTGAACCATAGAAAAACTAGCATGCAACCATCTGGCTACCTTCACCTGACTTTGGCCAGCCTTTAGTCTTACAATGGCTATAACCTGAATTCAGGTAAATGGAATTTAAGACAGTGTCTTAAATAGAATCAGCTAAAGGATGTCTTACAGCCATATCATGAATTCTGCCATCACAAAATGTCTTGTTCTCACTCCAGACGCAAAATGAAAAACCTCCCCAAAATGCTTGCTTAAATTTATATCATGACTCATTTGCATATGCTATCGACAGTACCACTCATTTGTATATCATAAACCAGACTCGGTGTCACCTTTTACACAATGTACCTGATTTTCGTGTTTTTTTTTTTTCCTTTTTCTCCCCGAGTTAGAATTTCTCTTTGTTCCTTAATTTCTGGAAACCACGGAAATTTTTTCTTTCTCCCCAATCACTTACCCCGCATCCCGCATTATTATTATAATAAGGTGCACATAGGTTTACAATAAAAAAATTGTAACATGTGTGTTTTATTTATTTATACTCTCACATTTCAAGGATATTTTTATTTAAGAGATTTTATTTAAGGATTTATTTATTATTTGCAGACAACATCATTGTCTAAAGTCAACTACAAGATGAGAACAATCATTACTACATGGTGGACCTAGGAAGTTAAGGAAGAGAAGCAAGCATATTGAGTTCATAGCAAGTGTTCTGATAACTACAGAATAATGTAGTGTGTAAAAGTAGCTAAGCAAAAGCCTTGGGAAGATTTGTAAGAATTTAAAAATTGAACTCTAAAAGAATCAGAGATGATAAATGTGACATGAAAACTGATGATATTCTACATGTCTGGAGCAAGTGCTTTGAAAGACTTCAATGAAACGAGAAGTGATAGAAAACATTCAAGAGGAATGAGATTGGGAGTACATATCAATATTTGAGGTAGGGAAAAAAGCCATCAAAAACCTGAAATATGGAAAAGTAACTAGAGCAGATGATTTTAACCAGAAATGCTCAAATCAAATATAGAAGCATAAAAGTTCAGAATGACTGCACTGCATAATTCAGAAAGCTTAATCAGAAGGTCAAATTCCAGATAATTGGCATACAGCTTTCATAGTACATGTATATAAAAAAAAAGGAAATAAAATAACGTGAGAATTACAGAGGAATCTTCCTAATGAATGAATGTTGCAGGTAAGATTTATGCAAGCATACTTCAGAAGATGCTAAGATAAATTGTGGAAGAGCAACCTAGAGAAAAGCAAGCTGGGTTCAGAACAAATAGGGATCATCAAGATCAGATTTTTCACTTTAAGATAAACAATTAAAAAATTGGGAATATCAGCAAGCTCTGTATTTATGTTTTGTACATATGGAAAAGACCAAAAGAAAAGCTGTTCAAAACACTACAATTATAGGGTGGAAAGCAGACAATACATAATCTATATTATGTATATTATATCTAATCTTTATCTATATATGTATTATATTATATCTATTTATTATATTTATAAATTAGATTTTATTAATCTATATATTAGATTTATTATCTATATATTATATCTAATTATGGAAATCAAACAATACATAATCTATATTTAAGTTGTAAGTCGGCAGTCAGAATTAAAGGAGGTACAGGAAGATGGTTTGATGTAAACTCAGGTGTGAAGCAGAGGTGCACAATATCAACACTGTTATTCATCATCTATATGGATCACATTATGAAGAAAAGTGGCATTGAACCTAATATCAAAATTGGAGATGTTACACTCAGCTTTAAACTTTACACAGATGGCATACTCCTCAATTATTCCAGAATGGTATTCCTCAACTCAAATGATTATCAACAACAAAAAGACAAGGACTATGAAAATAGGCAGAACATTGAAAACAATAGCTGGATCTTCATTAAAGAACCAGAGAACAAGTTACTATTGCAACTATTAGGAAAAATTTTTAGTGAACATGGCAAATTAAATGTGGAAAAATACAGAATAAGAAAAGCTCTCTCTTATTCCATATAAATTTACAATAGAATAAGAGAGAAATTAGTCGTAACACTAAATCAGCTATATAAAAGACAGTTCAAACCAATTTTAACTTATCGATTCAGAAAGCTAAGCTAGAAGTAAAACAGCTGATCAAAGGCTTCTTTCTTATCCATCAAATGATGAGTTGAGTCCCATATGAACAAATTGTTGTTATCTGGTTCTATCTCTTGCTGTTTCTACCATCTTTCTGAAGCTCAATAATTGTGACCTTTCCTTTAAAGACTGTAGCCAAGTTCTTTTTGATCTACCTCTTGATAATCTTCTTCTTCCAATGATTCCATTCAAAACTATATTTGGTAATTTGAAAGGACATTCTCTGGAGGTGTCCAAACCATCTTGATTGCTACTTAAGAATAATAGCTGTGATATCTTCTCTACAGTTTAATTCGTGTTTGAATTGCTCATTTGTTTTGTGTTCTGACCAATGAGTCTCATTTATTTTTCTTAAGCATTTCATTTTGAATGCTCTATTTTCTGTATTTCTTCTGAATGAGTGTCCAAATCTCAGATCCACATGTAATAATCTCAAATGTTATGGTCACTTAGACAGGATGGAAGGGAGAAAATTGGCAAAACAAGTTTTTGATGGGAAGCAAAGCAGATAAAAAGACAAAGCCCAAGATCTAGGTGGATCGATGCTGTTGTAAGTGCCTTAGAAGACTGAATTATAACATTTGACAATGCCGAGTTCTTGCAATTGACAGGAAGTCAGTAACAACAAACTTTCATATAGTGCTACCATGGTATCCTGAACATCCCCTGATGGTACACATCAGGATTGTGGTGATACAGAACAAGTATTCTGTAGAACATGGACTGAAAAACACTGATTATGCTATTTAGTTTGTGGCTTTTCTAATACTTCAAGATTTATTGTTTGCTTCCAGTTGTCTCAGTTGAATCATAGCTTTACAATGCTTAAATCACCATTTCTATTATGACATTTATGTTTTTATCTCTTTTTACACCATTTAAAGGTTTCAATGATTAGTAATGTAAGGTATGTCATACATACCATACATGCTGCCTATACAAAATAAAAAATAAAAAATTATTTTTTTCCTAATCAGTAACCAATTTATTAATAAATTGGTTACTGATTAGGAAAAAATAATTATTTTTATTTATTAATAAATTGGTTACTGATTAGGAAAAAAATAATTATTTATTTTTTTTATTTTGTAAAGGCAGCACTCACACGTAAAATTTTACTGGCCACCATTGCTCAAGAATTTTTAATGCATTATGTGGCTATTTTCAGAATGCAATAAAAATAAGTAATTACTTGTAATAAATATGGTCACAAACAGTACTGCTAGTAGGATATAAAGAAATACTTCATTAATGAACAACACAAACAAATTTTAAATGTGCAACAATGCAGCTACACACGTTATTATGAACATTTGCTGAAATGTATATCTGTACTAAAACTTCTTAACAAAGTGACCTAAGATTGCCACTTTCATACTAGTTTCTAAAATTTGCTACTACTATATTATTTCAAAGAATTTAAGCAAATGTGCTTTCAAACCAGTTCTAGACATAATGCTGTATAATAAAAATAATGCCAGATTTATTAATCCTACCTTTAAATTTTCTTTTCTTTAGATTTTCTAAAGCTATTAGTTAGAATGTAATTCATGTTTATTCCCAAAACTTTACTACTATATTCAATTCATATAAGCAAACTACATATATACAAGTGGCTTTAATAAGTGAAAATAATCAAAAATGAACGAGTATTTTCAATAATTATAACTTTCAGAAAACAAATTTTTTGTGAATTTTGGACGTGAATTAAAAATAAATAACTTTTTTTTCCAATTAACAAAGGCTTCCTTCTCCAAAGAGCAAACGGAAAAAATGTTATTTTATCTAACAAAAATCTATTTAATAAAGTCACTCATGAATTTCCGCTATTGCTGTCTCAAGTAAATTTTTCTTACTAATTAGTTACATTGTATACCTGGACAATATCCTTTTCTGTCTGTTCGAGCATACAGAGAAATGGGACCGGAAGTGCAACACCAACAGCACAATGTTTTTTCAACGCTATTCTCCACAGGCATCTGTAAGAGAAACAGTAAAACAATGTTAAAATGTTCTCACTTAGTGTTTTCCTGCACACAGCTTCCCCCCCCCCACACACTTCTTTCTGATGTACAAAAGCTAAAAAATTACAGAAAGTCAAAAACAGATGTATTCTGTACTCACAAGGATGCGAGTACAGAATACATCACAAGTAAGAAATGAATCATAGTGAGCAATATATCTGTAAAAAAACAAAAGATTTAGAGAATGATTTATGAAACTTCAACTTGTTTTAAATTGTGCACTCTAAACCATTTTATCCCCCTAACTTTGCTACTACTATTACAAATTTGAAATGACAAATTTTAGAGATCCTAACTACTATTAACTTTCATTAAATTCTATCCAGCTAGTACAAAATTAGTATTCTCAATGTGAATCATTCTGTCAATTTTTATTTATTTCGTATGAGGTCACCCCCCCCCTTCCTCTCCCATCCCTCAGGACAGGCTGAGCCCTCCTAATAAGGGATAAGGTATGTATTCTATGACTGTAGATACATGCATCTTCATGGGGCCGGTTTGCCTGTTCTGAGGGACAAAAAACCTGAGATTCTGGGGTGAAAAAATCCTCTACTTCCATATGAGTAAATATGGCACCTTATCAAAAAAGACCAGATAAAGGGGGCCTCGTGTCATGAATGGGAATTGAACCCAGGTC
The DNA here is from genome assembly GCF_054136105.1 of Typopeltis vanoorti. Classification (NCBI taxonomy): domain Eukaryota; kingdom Metazoa; phylum Arthropoda; class Arachnida; order Uropygi; family Thelyphonidae; genus Typopeltis; species Typopeltis vanoorti. The sequence goes on along the minus strand of NC_143561.1, from coordinate 87,458,601 downwards.
TTTCCAACCAAAGAGCTTCGTCTATACCGACTGAGCTACGGAAGCTCTATTCTGCCAATAAAAATGCTTCGATAGAATACAAACCTGAACTCCAGAGACATGCATGTCCTAAGACTCTAATTTAAAATTTTCATTCCGGCAGGTCAGTGTTAATATATAAGTTTGATGCATTCTGCACCTTAATGTCCATGCAAATAGTCTTATTAAAAGAAAAACTAAATAAATAAAAATTCAGATGGTTTGACGAAAAACTTTTTTGTAACCATTCCAAACACTGAATTTCAATAAAATCCTTCTGGCCAGAGTCCCAGAATAACTTGTGCATGAAGGAACTGCCAGACAGAATCAATTTAATAGGTTATAACTTTATTGATCAGATACAGTCCACCAGGGTGCTTAAGGGTCAAAGCTGTATAACTGAAAGGAGACCTCCAAATAGCCAGAGCTTCTGACCTAATGTCCAATCCTCACCTTCTCGTGGTGCACCCTGTTGGGTATCTACCTGGATTCTGAACGAATGAGGATGGGCTGGCAATTTGGGATTTAGCCGACCAAATTGTATTCCTATTAGTTAAACCAAAATACAAAATGATGGTACAACATGACAAAATTTTATGCCGGCTGGGGCATCGCCCGGTTAAACAAGGCCCCCCGTTGTTTTTGCCAGGGAACTAGGGCAAACAGCGAAGAGTCAGCTACTGGAACAAATCTGAAAATACACCGCAACTCAACATCACCAGAGTTAAAGATCGGTACTATCAACATAAAAAGCCTGAATGGCAAAGAAATAGAGCCAGCGGAGGAATTAGATAAGTACCAGATCGACATAATAGGGGTGGCTGAAACAAAAAAGACAAAAACTGGTGAGATCTTTCTGAGCAATAAATACAAAATGTTATATTCAGGCAATGACAATCAAGGAAAAGAAGGAGAAGCCATAGTATTCAACACAAAATACGAGGCTCATCTTCTTGAATGGCAGGCAGTGTCAAGTAGAGTGATTTGGGCAAATATCAGAATGGGGAACTGAACAACGAGACTTATCTGTGCCTATGGTCCCACAGAAGGTTCTACTAAGATAGAAGTGGAGGAATTTTTTGAGGCTATAGAGAAAGCTACTGACACAATAAAAAAAGGAAAAGTTGGTCCTTGTTGGGGATCTAAATAGCAGAGTAGGAAATGATTGTCAGACATACAAAAATATTTTGGGAAAATTTGGAGAAAAGAGCAAACCTAATAATAATGGCAAATACGTGTTGGAATTCTGTTCAGAACATGGACTGGTTATTACTAACACCATGTTCCAACATAAAATGTGCACAAATTTCACATGGAGAGAAGAGGCAAGGAATAAGAAAAGTCTAATTGACTATGTTATTGTTGATAGCGATGTTTTTCTCCCTGGTGCAGGACACTAGAGCGTACAGAGGATTTCAAATTGCAAATGATCACTATTTAGTCTTGAGCAGGATAAAATTGAATTTCATATAGAAAAGAATAACATGTAAGTTTTGAAGCAAATAAAAATTGAGCAGCTCTCAGATGTGAACTGTAGACTAAAATACACGATTATTGAAGGAAAAATGAAAGATTTTGAGAACAGGAACCAAACCTTAGAGATTCAGTGGCAAGCTTTGAAGAAAACCCAAACTGATTCTGCTAGAGAGGCATGTGGTGAAGTTGTCTGCAAGGATAGAAAAATCAGAACTCCATGGTGGACACAGGAAGTTAAGGAGGCAGTGAAGAAAAAGAAGAAATCATATCAAAAGTTCCTGGAAAATAAGTCAGCTTGTGCTCTTAGAGAATACAGAGACAAATGTAAGAAAGCTAAATATAAAACTAGCTAAACAAAAGTCATGGGAGGACTTTGGTAAGAACATAGAAAATAAATGAATGATATAATCACGTAATCACAAGAAAGATATTTATTTAACCAAATATTTCGGTCTGGAAATAGCAGACCATCGTCGGTGGTATTACAAGAACAGTTTAAAAAATATACAAGCTAGAATACTAACAATAGATCGTTGAAATTAGAACATGCCGCGTGATGTTATATCACTAAGTATGAAACGAAATATTTTGAAGTAGAAACATGATTGAATTTGCTATTAAAAAAAAAAAATAATAAAAAAATAAAAAATAATGAGTAATCTTGATTAGGCTTTCCCAGATTTTTGATATAGATATGCAGTCATTACGATTCAGGTTGGGATGATGGAGCAAGGCCTCCACGCTTTCCTTGAACAAACGTTCAAACCTATAACGGGATCTATGTAAGAGGCGCGTTTTGGACCAAAGGATGCTGTGGTCAGTTTCAATCCCGTGTTGAGCCAAACCAGACTTTTCAGGTTTATTGTGAAGAATGGATGATTGATGTTCTTGGATTCTTTTTTCAAGAGAACATCCAGTCTGTCCAAAGTAAGAGAGATCACAGTTGCAAGGAATTTGATAAACTCCAGGAAGAGATAAAGTTGAGCGTTTGTCTTTAGGAGAAGGAAAATGAGAAGACAATTTGTTAATAGGAGAATACGTAGCTGTTAAATCATATTTCTTCAAAATTCTTGCGATAGGTTCTGAAATACCGGAGATATAAGGAATAGGTACTCGACGTATTGAATCTTTGTTGTTTTGTGGAGGATTATAAGATGTAAGAAGACGTTGAATACTTTTTTCAGAAAAGCCATTGAGTTTCATGTGTTGCTGGATAGTAGAAAGTTCTTTCTGTAGATAATCAAAAGTAGAACAATTAGTTTTGGCTCTTTTGATGAGACATTTTATAATTCCTGTTTTATGACATGGATGATGGGCTGATTCTTTCAGAATATAACGACCTGTGAATGTTGGTTTCCTGTATACTGTAGTTGTAAGAATATTTGAAGATGATCGGATGAGGAGAACGTCTAAAAAAGATAACTGGTTGTTTTCTTCTAATTCCATAGTAAACTTTATGCGATGATGTAAGGAATTAATACTGTTTAAAAAGGAAGATAAAGTGTTTTTACTGTGAGGCCAAATAGCAAATATGTCATCTATATATCTTACCCAAAAAGATGGTAGAGGGAAACTAGATGTGAAGAGGACTTTTTCTAAATGTTCCAAATACCACCGACGATGGTCTGCTATTTCCAGACCGAAATATTTGGTTAAATAAATATCTTTCTTGTGATTACGTGATTATATCATTCAGTCTTATGTCGCAAGTATCCTTAAAACAACAAATAGAAAATAAATATCAAGAAGGTGGCAAAATATTCTGGAGGTTGTTGAAGAAGCTTAGGAATGGAGGAAAGAATGCTGTAAAAGGAATTAGAGATGATAAAGGTGAACTGAAAACGGGAGAAAAAGATATCCTTGAAGTATGGCGTAATTAATTTGAAAAACTGCTAAATGAAACAAGCAGTGATGACAGCACAAAGGTAAAAAACACTGACCAGGCATGCAGTCAGGAATACATATCCATACTTGAAGTAGAAAAAGCCATCAAAGGCTTGAAATGTGGAAAGGCAGCAGGCGTAGATCATTTTCGACCAGAAATGCTGAAGTATGGTGGTATAAAAGTCTTACAGTGGCTGCACTGCATAGTTCAGAATGCCTGGACAGAGGGACGAATTCCCAATGATTGGAGTAGAGCTCTCATGGTATCTATATATAAAAAAGGGAAATAAAACTGAATGTGAGAATTACAGAGGTATATCCCTATTGAGTGTTCCTGGTAAGATATATGCAAGTATACTTGAGAAACGGTTGAGAAGAATTGTGGAAGAAAAGCTTGGTGAAGAACAAGCTGGATTCAGGTCAAATAGAGACTGTCAGGATCAGATCTTCACTTTATGACAAATAGTCGAGAAATCATGGGAATATAACAAAGATCTGTATTTAAGTTTTGTCGATTTGGAAAAGGCATATGAGAAGGTACCAAGAGAGAAGCTATTCAATACACTACAGTTATATGGTGTCAATGGGGCATTATATCAAGCAATACTTAGTCTTTATTTGAGTTGTAAGTCAGTAGTTAGAATTGAAGGAAGTACAGGAAGATGGTTTAATGTTAAATCTGGTGTGAGACAAGGATGTACATTATCCCCTCTGTTATTCTTTATCTATATGGATCACATTATGAAGGAAAGTGGTATTAAACATGATATCAAAATTGGAGATGTTATACTTCTAAATAAATCCGCTACGAGTCTGAAAGATTCCTTGACTAAATTGAATAACTGTTGTGATAGATATGATATGAAGGTCAGCAATAAAAAGACAAAGACAATGAAAATAGGTAGAATCATTGAAAATGTCAACTGTGTTGTGAATGGAGAACCTGTGGAACAAGTAAAACATTTCAGCTACTTAGGCACGATTTTTAGTGAAGATGGTAAATTAGATATGGAAATAGACAACAGAATCAACAAAGCTGGTATGGTAGGAAGTGAATTGAATAAATTCATATGGAATAAGAGAGAAATTAGTCATAACACTAAATTAGCTGTATACAAGACATTTTTCAAACCAGTTTTAACTTATGGATCTGAGAGCTGGGTCAGAAGTAAAACACTTGACCAAAGACTAGAGACCGCAGATATGCGAGTCCTGAGAAAGATTAGAGGCATGAACAGATAGCATCAATGGCAATATCATATTAAAAACGAGAATATTAGGAAAGAACTTGACATTGTCAGCATCCAGGAATGCGTTAGCAGAGCTAATCTCAGGTGGTATGGTCACTTAAACAGAATGGGCGAGGAAAGATTAGCAAAACAAGTGTTCTTTGCCAAGTTGGCAGGAAAACGACCCAGAGGAAGACCAAGATATAGGTGGATTGATACGGTACAAAGTGCCTTAGACGATAGAAATATAAGATCGTAATGTTGGAGTCTTGACAAGTAACAGACTGATTTGGAGGAAAATTGTAGATAGGAAAATTAGTAATGATGTAAATTTTTCATGTAGTACTATCATATCCTGTACACCCCTTGAGGGTACATGGCAGGAATTTGATGATGATGATATAGTCCACCTCACCAAACAGTCAACACCAAATAATCCATTTCACCATGAAAAAAAAAAAGATTAAATAGTCCTGCCTTCCTGGATACATCTTGCAAAAAGCAACCTTTCATTCAATACACAGAGAAATTCAGATCTATTCACAAACATTTTCCTATCATACCTCTGCTCCTTACAACATGGTACTATAAATTCAGGTGAAAATAACCATATGACATAATTTAAACTAATGATTACAATTCTTACAAAATTAACAAACCACTTCTTACCCCCCTTCCCCAAATCCTTTATCATCTCAATGCACATATGCAATGCTATCACTATTTTCATATAGAAATAGCAATATGTCAGAAAAAAGTAGTCATAACTATGTGGAAGTGCAATTTCTGCTCTATCATATTTCAGTTTGATGCATTTTGCTCCTTTATGTCCACATGCAAATAGTCTTATTGATAGAAACAAAAATGAAACATGAAATTCCTTGTTCTGCAATTTCCTATGCACCAAGAAGATCAGCCAACATCAGTTTGGAAGAAGATGTTTCATCACTTGGAAAGAGGGACCAGAACAAGCGGTCATTCCTGGAAGTTGAATAAACGTGTGTTAGTAAGGGTGTGAGGTCTAGATTTTTTTTTTGCTTGGAGAGTTGTAAATGAGTGGAATTGGTTGCCAGAGTCAGCTGCAAGTGCTTTGTCTGTTAATGGGTTTGAGAAGAGGTATGATAGATCGAGTCCCCCTCATGATGAGTCTTCGAACTCCATAGAGGTGCCCATGGCCATAACTATGGAATTAAGGTGGAGTCACCTAGTGTACTCATCACCTTTGAACCAGACTCCCAGATGATTGTTTCTGATATCCACAGAAAACCTACACACTAAGAGCCATTCACACCACCATCCAGCACAAAAAATGGCATAATAGAAACACCAGGATACAAAAAATCATACCAGCATGCATTTTCAGCAAAATTCCATCCAAGTATCATTGAGAACCGACAAAAGACACATAGGTAGAACTTGACAAAATAAACAAAAATTTGATTAATTACAGAATGAGCAGCCTTGTATTTCTAATACAGAACTGTGGATCACATTATTAGCTGTCTTCAAGGCAAATTAACGGGGAGAGGGGGGATATTAACTGCTTTACAACAGATAAATGTCACCCTACCTCTTCATACCACTCTGCCTCAAATTCATACAGACAAAACTAGTCAACTTATTAGACATTACTTAACAAAAACAGCCATTCAAGGAAGCTTCAATAAAGATTTTGATTATGCAATAGCATTGCAAGAAATTCTTATCAACATGACAATAAGAGAATGGGTATCTGAGAATCAAGTACAGAGGCAAAGTGACCAACAACATTTGCCTTGATGTGGCCCATATCTTAACAATTGCAAATTCTCTTGAAGGCAATCTTATGGCTGAAGAATATAAGCACTAACAGATCTGGAAAATAGGAAAATACTAAGAGCTCTTAAGGGTACATTGTCTGGCTGGATATTTTTTATACTTGCTTTCTCACATTCCCCAAGTATTTAAAACTCTTAAATTCAAAATAAAAAGAAAACACTGAAACTAAATTCTAAATCAAACTTATACACAGATTTCTATCCCAGGATATCACAAACATCTTATCTAAATCAATCCAATAACCACTTACCCATTAAAAATTGGGTCTTCACACTCTTGCAACCAAAATAAAAATCTGTAATTAACAAAAAACACAAATATATGCAACATCAAATCAACTACGTAACTACACAAGTGTTGATATATTCTTTATATTCTTTAGACATCAACTGCAAACAACATTAAAATACTAGATACAGAGCTACCCTTTGATTTTCATAAGACAACAGTTATCCTATATGGACAAAGCTTTTGGATTTAGTTTCTTGCTTCCTACAAAAACTTTTATTTCTTCTTGAATTCACATAGCAGAAACAAACAAAAACTGCTCTCTATATGAGCAATCATAAGTCAGTTAAATTCTTCTTGCATTTTAAAATCATAGAACAATGAATAAAACATATCTTCATCAAACACTTCTATAACTTCACTTTCTATATGAAAGTGGCAACAATGTCCACTGAATCGTCATCAAATTCCTGACATGTACCCTCAAGGGGTGTACAGGATATGATAGTACTACATGAAAAATTTACATCATTACTAACTCAATACCTACAATTTTCCTCCAAATCAGTCTGTTACTTATAAAGACTCCAACATTATCAGATCTTATATTTCTGTCGTCTAAGCCACATTGTATCTTGGTCTTCCTCTGGGTCGTTTTCCTGCCAACCTGGCAGAGAACACTTGTTTTGCTAATCTTTCCTCGCCCATTCTATTTAAGTGACCATACCACCTGAGATTAGCTCTGCTAATGCATTCCTGGATGCTGACAATGTCAAATTCCTTCCTAATATCCTCATTTTTAATATGATATTGCCATTGATGCCATCTGTTCACACCTATAATCTTTCTCAGGACTCTCATATCTGCGGTCTCTAGTCTTTGGTCAAGTGTTTTACTTCTGACCCATCTCTCAGATCCAAAAGTTAAAACTGGTTTGTACACTGTCATGTATACAGCTAATTTAATGTTCAGACTAATTTTTCCCTTATTCCATATGAATTTATTCAATTGACTTCCTATCATACCAGCTTTGTTAATTCTGTTGTCTATTTCCATATTTAATTTACCATCTTCACTAAAAATCATGCCTAAGCAGTTGAAATGTTTTACTTGTTCCACAGGTTCCTCGTTCACAACACAGTTGACATTTTCAACAATTCTACCTATTTCCATTGTCTTTGTCTTTTTAATGTCATACCATATCTATTACAACAGTCATTCAATTTAGTCTAGGAATCTTGAACTTGTAGCGGATTTATTTAGAAGTATAACATCGTCCGCATAAAGCAAAGAGCTGACATTAACATCTCCAATTCTGATATCATGTTTAATACCACTTTCCTTCAAAATGTGATCCATATAGATAACGAATAACAGAGGAGATAATGTACAACCTTGTCTCATACCAGATTTAATTTACCATTAAACCATCTTCCTGTACTTCCTTCAATTCTAACTTCTGACTTACAACTCAAATAAAGACTAAGTATTACTTGATATAATGACACATTGACACCATATAACTGTAGCATATTGAATAGCTTCTCTCTTGGCACCTTGTCATATGCCTTTTCCAGATCGACAAAACTTAAATACAGATCTTTGTTATATTCCCATGCTTTCTCAACTTTTTGTCGTAAAGTGAAGATCTGATCCTGACAGCCTCTATTTGGCCTGAATCCAGCTTGTTCTTCACCAAGCTTTTCTTCCACAATTCTTCTCAACCGTTTCTCAAGTATACTTGCATAGATCTTGCCAGGAACACTCAGTAGGGAAATACCTCTGTAATTCTCACATTCAGTTTTATTTCCCTCTTTTATATATGGGTAATATTAGAGCTCTACTCCAATCATCGGGAATTCGTCCCTCTGTCCAGGCTTTCTGAACTATGCAGTGCAGCCACTGTAAGACTTTTATACCACCATACTTCAGCATTTCTGGTCGAATAACATCTACTCCTGCTGGCTTTCCACATTTCAAGCCTTTGATGGCTTTTTCTACTTCAAGTATCAATATGTATTCCTGACTGTATGCCTGTTGAGTGTTTTTTACCACTGTGCTATCACTGCTTGTTTCATTTAGCAATTTTTCGAAGTAATTACTCCATACTTTAAGGAATCTTTTTCTCCTGTTTTCATTTCACCTTTATCATCTCTAACTCCTTTTACAGCACTCTTTCCTCCATTTCTAAGCTTCTTCAACAACCTCCAGAATATCTTACCACCTTCTTGATATTTATTTTCTATGTTCTTGCCAAAGTCCTCCCATGACTTTTGTTTAGCTAGTTTTACACAGTGTTTTGCTTTCTTACATTTGTCTCTGTATTCTCTAAGAGCAAAAGCTGACTTATTTGCCAGGAACTTTTGATATGCTTTCTTCTTTTCCTTCACTGCCTCTTTAACTTCCTGTGTCCACCATGGAGTTCTGATTTTTCTATCCTTGCAGACTACCTCACCACATGCCTCTCTGGCTGAATCAATCAGGATTTCTTCAAGGCCTGCCACTGAATCTCCAAGGTGTATTTCTAATATGTGCATATATACCTCAAACTTAAGGAATGTCATAAAGTTGATTTCTTCTTTAACTAAATGAAGGAGGAACTAATTAGTTATTGTCCTGCTGATAGTTTCATTGAACCATTAGATAAAAAATTTTGCATATTCTATTTTATTATTATTATCAATACCTCCAGAATATCTTACCACCTTCTTGATATTTATTTTCTATGTTCTTGCCAAAGTCCTCCCATGACTTTTGTTTAGCTAGTTTTACACAGTGTTTTGCTTTCTTACATTTGTCTCTGTATTCTCTAAGAGCAAAAGCTGACTTATTTGCCAGGAACTTTTGATATGCTTTCTTCTTTTCCTTCACTGCCTCTTTAACTTCCTGTGTCCACCATGGAGTTCTGATTTTTCTATCCTTGCAGACTACCTCACCACATGCCTCTCTGGCTGAATCAATCAGGATTTCTTCAAGGCCTGCCACTGAATCTCCAAGGTGTATTTCTAATATGTGCATATATACCTCAAACTTAAGGAATGTCATAAAGTTGATTTCTTCCTTAACTAAATGAAGGAGGAACTAATTAGTTATTGTCCTGCTGATAGTTTCATTGAACCATTAGATAAAAAATTTTGCATATTCTATTTTATTATTATTATCAATACCCGACCTCCGTGGAGTCAGAGACTCATCGTGAATCAGTTTAAGACCAACTATGCCTTAAACTGATTTAATGTGTCCACATCCAAAACATGCTCAGGCAATGCATTCCACTCACCAACCACCCTCCATGCAAAGAACCTACTTCTCACTCCTTTGCTCACACCCTCCTTTATACAGTTTCCAACAATGGCCTCTTGTTCTACTTCCCTTTCCAATTCTACGAAAAATCTCTTCCATGTCTACCAGATAACAACCCCTGACCAGTTTATATGTCTCAATCATATCCCCCCCCCCCTCTTCCTCCCATTCACAAGGCTCTGCAACTTACATTCCTTCAATCTGTCCTTGTACTCCACATTCCAAAGATCACTGACTACCTTCTTGAATCTTTTCTGTACCCTTTCCAACACATCCTAGTCACCATGAAAACCCAGCGACTAAATCTGTACACAATAATCCATACGAGGCCTGATCAAGGCCTTATACAATGGAATCATAACCTCTCTATTTCTGCATGTCAGAAATAGAGAGGTTATGATTCCATTGTATTCCACTCTCTGCAACATTGCCATTATTCGATGTGATGTGTTCACAACTTATGCAATGTGGCCCCTGAATTTCAGGTCCTTGTCCACCATCACTCCTAGATCTCTCATCTCCTCTACTTCTGTTAAAGTTTTCCCACGAAGTGTATACTTGGCATCCCATCGTTGCTTACCAAATCTCAAAACCTTACACTTGGCAACATTGAACTGACAGTTCCACTTACCTACCCATTCATGCAATCTATTCAAGTCCTCTTGTAAAGCATTAACATCAGCCTGACTGTGCTTTGCTCTCACCAGTTTTGCATCATCTGCAAAGAGCTGGATATCGCTAGTTAAACCCAACCCAATATCATTAACATACAAATTGAACAACAATGGCCTCAAAACTGACCCCTGTGGCACACCACTGGTGACCTTTCTCTTTTGAGATAATGCACCCCTATATACAACTTTCTGACAGCCAGTCACTGATCCAACACAGAAGTCTGTTATCCAATCCCATCTCTTTCAATGTAATTAAGAGCTTGTCATGTTACAGTCTATCAAAAGCCTTTGCAAATCCAAGTACACTACTGTATATGCATCTCCTCTGTCCAAGGTACTTGTCACCTTGTTATAGTACATAAGTTAGTAAAACATGATCTCCCCTTAACAAACCCATGCTGATAACCACAGAGAATACTGCTGTTATCAACCTATTTCTGTATCCTACTTCTCACCAATCTCTCCAGGACCTTCACCACAACTCCAGATATACAGACCGGTCTATAATTTGAAGCTACAGCCTTATCACCACCTTTATGCAGTGGTGATAAGGAACCTGGGCTGTTGCAAAACTCTTGTTAAACTGGCATGCCAATGCTACTGCCAGTTCCCTGGAACATTCTCTTAAGATGTGTGGTGATATTTCATCAAATCCTATTGCCTTATTAACATCAAGGTTATTTATTTCCTCAAATACTTCCTGCTCACTCACAATTAAGCTATCCTCTCCTATGTCCTCTACACTTAAGTTCCTCATGATTCCACCCTGATTGGGATGAAACACTTATAAAATGATCACTGAATACCTCAACAACATCTTCTGCAGCAGTTACCATTCTATCACTTTCATCCCTTAATTTCATCTTTCCATGATCATTCTTCCTTCTACTTGCCACATATCTAAAAAACTCTCTAGGGTTTTTCTTAGCCTGATTTGACAATTTCTGCTCATACTCTACTTTTGTTTTCCTTACTAACTGAGTCACTCTCCTGGCTTGTTCTTTATATTCTTCATGTGACTGATTACCACTATTCATCTTGTACTTCCTCCAAAGGACTTTCTTTTTCCAGATTTCATGTTTAAGCTCCACATTCATCCATTTTACACCAACCTTATTCAGCCTTTTGGCCTTTGGGATACATTCGTATATTGATGCTGTTATGTATTTCTTTGTAAGTTCCCATGCAGCATTTATTTCCTTACCGCTCAACTCCTCGTTCCATGTTATCGCTCGAAGTTGTCTCCTAAGCTTGTCATAATCACCAACCTTATAATTGCACATATATCCTTTCCTCACAAAAGCCTGCATATGACTAGCCACAACACAGATGATTACTTCATGATCACTTTCACCAACTGGAGGAAAATGTAAAACCCCTCTAACAATTACATCCTCTGAGAAAATTATGAGATCTAGAACTCTTGATCCTCACGTGCCTTTCTTTACATGCTGCCTGAGATAGTTATCTCTCAAGAACTTGAGAAATAATTAAAATCACGGATAATAATTACCCTTCCTTTGTTCACTAATCCAAGTTGTTTATACATTTCTTCATCACCACCTTCCACATTCCCAGGCCTATAGCAACATCCAACTAAATATGTCTTCCTCCTCTCAACCTCCACATTACACCACACTGCCTCATAACCATTGCCACTATTCCCCTCTTTCATGTCTACCTTATGTGGACTTAATTCCCCTGCTATCAACAGCAGCACTCCTGCCCTTTCTATCCTCACAAAAAATACTGTACCCTTCCATTTCTATTCCCGTTACAATATCATCTTCATTCAACCATGTTTCACTTATTCCAATGATTTGGGGATGAATAAACTCAATCACTGAAACCATTTCATCCCCTTTATTTCTGATACTTCTGGCATTTGTAAACAAACACAACAGTTCATTTTTAGGTCTATAGCCAGTCCTATACAAGCCATATGTAGGTTGTGATTTCCCCACTACACCTGCCAAATCACTTTTATCACCACTTACCACATATACCTCCTGGGTCTCCACTTCTCCACCCACATTGCAATATACTCCATCTTCATATACACATTCACTGCTACTTTCAACATTCACTCTCTCTATGCCATGTCTCCCTGTCCACCCGAGCTCTCCCCCCCCCATTTCCCTGTTCCTCTTGTATTCCTGTTCTCTCTTCCTCTCTCATCCCACTACTGTTTTCACTGCTAAGCACTGCTGTCTCTTCAGTACCACTCTTATGATTTTTCTCTTATTTTGTGATATAGAAAGTCATCTTGCAGAAAAAGAGCAAGCTTGAACAATGAGTAGGATTTTTTTACATGGATGATGTGAAACTGAGCAATGAGGTGATAGTTGCATGCCAAAAATATACACAAAAGTGAGGAATGTGAAAAATAATCACTAAATTCCTGTTATTTATGTATTTGAAATGAAAATAATAAATGAACATAATGAGATTACAGAAATTAAAATAAATCCACTATTTGTGAAGCGCATATATGTGTGTGCGAACACACACACAGAAAGTTTTTTTTTTTTTTTTTTTTTTTTTTTTTTTTTTTTTTTTTTTTAACTGGGTATAAAATACGTTAAAGATACCAAGAAATTTTATACTTGGTTTTAATCCTTTTCCCAAGTAAGCAAAACAAAGTTTTGCGCATGAAATATATATATTCACGTCTAAGCTACTTATATACAACTATATAGAGGCTTATGACATCATATCACTTGCCTTAGTATGTATCCCATAATGCAAAGCACACACACACCCCTTTCAGACATATATAATGCAAATGGTGTTCATAGAATCTGTACCACCTTATATAGTTTTCAGTTGTTAAATGTTCATTTTTCAGTGGTTTATCATTAGATATTTCATTATTGCATTATCTATCATTCCCACAGGTTTCTGTATAATGTAATAATTGCTGCCATTGTGTCAGAACTTTTTATGCTATAAATAGAAGGCAAGAACTAGTTTTCGCATTTTCGTGAAAACTAAAATAGCTAAAATGGTGTCCTGTAATCTATGGTATGACTGCTATTGAAAGTGAAGGAAATTGGATCTGTTGAAAGGAAGAAGGCCTCAAAAATCGCTGTGCATCATCCGGAGAACTGAAACAGGACTAAACAAATGGGAGTTGTAGCAAGTTCTGTAACTGTCAGGAGAAGACTCATTCGACAGGAGCTGATAGCCAGGTGCCCTAAAAAAGAAGTCCTTGTTAATGAAAAAAAAATGAGAATGGCTCAGTTAAACAGATGCAAAGAGCATACCAAATAGACCCCTGATCAGTGGAAAAGAGTAATTTTTTTCTGAACGAGAAAAAAATTTAACAGGTTACCAACACTAGACAGTTCGTACATGATCAGGGGAAAAATTCAGTCATGATTGTCTAGTGTCAACAGTCAAATGATCTGAGGCTGCATGTTGTATCATGGTGGGTTGGTTGCATTTCACAAACAGTTCGGTGTACCAGAAAATTTTAGAAGAATTGCTGCCTACTATCAGAGACCACTTTACTGTAATAACGAACTGCATCTTTCAGGATGACTGTTGATTGAGTTTAGGCAGCTTTAAACAGCTTTAGTTTTTGTTGCAGGTTAATGACTCAATGAACACTCTATTCAGCAGCTATCATGGCTAGTAAACAGCCCAGATCTCAAACCCCCCCCCCCCATTGAGAATTTGTGGTACCAAATGGAGAATGAAATATACAAGTAGTCAAAAATACTTTGGGAACTCCAAGAAATCATTATAAGGATATGGAATCATGAATTTAGTTGTATCCATCAGGAAATTAATTTTGTCAATATCATGCTGATGCCAAGCTGTAATAAAGGCAAGAGGAGCACCTATGAAGTACGAAATAGCAAAAAGTAAATTTTTAGCTTTAAATGTTAGCTGCGATTTTGATACCAGTGTTTGTTTTTCCAGTTATAATCTCACTGTCCACTTCATTTTGAAATATTTGCAAATTTGTCAAGTTTGTTGTCATTTCCTGATTATGTCACATCTTATACTAAAAAGAGCCAAATGATAATCAAAAATAAAATGTTATATTACCTTCCTTATTATTTTGACAATTATTGTGTTATCCTTTTCAAATAGGCATTCAAATTTAAATAACCAAAAAAAAATGGTTACAGCAGTTGATGTAGTTTCTATGAACATATAATACAATATTAAAAACTCAGTTTACACACACACACACACACAGTGTGTGTGTGTGTGTGTGTGTGTGTGTGTGTGTGAATCTGAATATATAAAAACCTGATCAGCTCTTAAAATTTTCACTTCTGAGGCAGTCCTAACTGTATCAGTCCATACATATTTTGATCTTTCTCTGAATTTTTTTTTGGTCATTTTTGTTTCAAACACTGGTTGTTCTTTTCTTCCATTATGTTTACATGACTATCAACCTTGGCTCATTCATTTTTAATTAATCGGATATTTGTGGATTAACTGGAGAAAAAAAATAAAAAGAGCCATTTTTCTGGTGGATATTATCTATGGGGTGTACTAGATAATCAATTACTACTTGAAAAAAAATCTTCTATGATGATGTCAACCTGGTAAGCAAGTAAACAGAACTTCCACTCTCCAACCAATAGGTGTGAAATCAAATCCTGCTGTAAGCATGTGTGTCTAAATGTCTTGAAGTACATAGTAAAAAAGAAAAGTTCCATGCTTGATTTTTAGAACAGGGTTTCTGGATTATCAAATTCTTAGATCATCACTACACTAATGTAGAACAGGACTATAATCTCACGTGGACAAGATTCACATAAACATACATATCTAGACAGCGATGAAAAATTTAGTGGTGCATTTTTATATAGCAGACCAAACAAAGACTTTTCTTTTTAATTTAATATGCAGTTACACTCTTCTAAATCAATATATTTAACTGTTGTAGAACAAAGAATTTCTGGCACAATCTACACTAGAAAACCACATTAGAACAGATTGGAGGCTGTATTAACAAGGGTTTTGATAACACTATATTGTTGAGAGGGAAGGATGATGAGAAAGTTTGTGTATGTATCTACCTGTGTGGGTAGATTTTCTGTAAACTGAGAAAGAAAGGGTGCCATTGGGAAGACGTATAATTAAAATATCTAGAAAAGCAGGCTATTATTAATTTCTTTTTCTATAGTGAACTGGATTCTGGGTGCTGAGTCTAACGTGTCTGAGCCATGTGGCCAAATAGAGAACACATCAATGTATCTTAACTACACAGAAGGTTTTGTTAACAAGAAGAGATTATTAATTATCTGGTTGCGCCATTTCTTTTGAAATAATTAAATCTCTGTAAAGATTTTTTTTATTATTACAAGTGTTTATTATTACACAAGGGTTCAATTCCGATTGGTGCAATGACTTAACTGTTTCTTCTAGAATTGGAAAAATCACTGACTCAAGACCAAATAAAAAAAATATACACACTTAATGTGTAAAAACTAAAACAATATATATACATTAAAATAAAATTACATAAATAACTGGATCCAAGGACTTCTAAAATAAATCTACACTTTAGAGATTTTCTTATCCAAAAATATTAAAATCATTCATTCTCTGACTCATTCTATTACTGGATTGTTTAACATATACTTAATCAGGTCTACCAGACTAAACACCTTGTTTTCACAACAACAAAAATGTTCATAGTCAGTTTCTTTGTTAGGGCCATTTTCCGAAAATATAAAATGTACTTCTTTTCCATTAGGATCTTTTTTCATCATCACCATCAAATTCCTGCCATGTACCCTCAAGGGGAGAGGGGGTACAGGATATGATAGTACTACATGAAAAATTTACATCATTACTAGCTTCCTATCTACAATTTTCCTCCAAATCAGTCTGTTACTTGTCAAGACTCCAACATGATCAGATCTTATATTTCTATTGTCTAAGGCACTTTGTACCGTATCAATAAACTAATATCTTGATCTTCCTCTGGGTCGTTTTCCTGCCAACCTGGCAGAGAACACTTGTTTTGCTAATCTTTCCTAGCCCATTCTCTTTAAATGACCATACCACCTGAGACTAGCTCTGCTAACGCATTCCTGGATGCTGACAATGTGAAGTTCTTTCCTAATATCCTCATTTTTAATATGATATTGCCATTGATGCCATCTGTTCACGCCTCTAATCTTACTCAGGACTCTCATATATGCGGTCTCTAGTCTTTGGTCAAGTGTTTTACTTCAGCCCCAGCTCTCAGATCCATAAGTTAAAACTGGTTTGAACACTGTCTTGTATACAGCTAATTTAGTGTTCTGACTAATTTCTCTCTTATTCCATATGAATTTATTCAATTGACTTCCTACCATACCAGCTTTGTTGATTCTGTTGTCTATTTCCATATCTAATTTACCATCTTCACTAAAAATCGTGCCTAAGTAGCTGAAATGTTTTACTTGTTCCACAGGTTCTCCGTTCACAAAGGCAGTTGACATTTTCAACGATTCTGCCTATTTTCATTGTCTTTGTCTTTTTATTGCTGACCTTCATACCATATCTATTACAACAGCTATTGAATTTAGTCAGGAAATCTTGCAGACTTGTAGCAAATTTATTTAAAAGTATAACCATCCACATTAAACAAAGAGCTGACATTAACATCTCCAATTTTGATATCATATTTAATACCACTTTCCTTCATAATGTGATCCATATAGATAATGAACAACAGAGGGGATAATGTACATCCTTGTCTCACACCAGATTTAATATTAAACTATCTTCCTGTACTTCCTTCAATTCTAACTGCTGACTTACAACTCAAATACAGACTAACTATTGCTTGATATCATGCCCCACTGACACCATACAATTGTAGCGTATTGAACAGCTTCTCTCTTGGCACCTTGTCAAATGCCTTTTCCAAATCGACAAAACTTAAATACAGATCTTTGTTATATTCCCATGATTTCTCCACTATTTGTCGTAAAGTGAGGATCTGATCCTGACAGCCTCTATTTCACCTGGATCCAGCTTGTTCTTCACCAAGCTTTTCTTCCACAATCCTTCTCAGCCGTTTCTCAAGTATACTGGCATAAATCTTACCAGGAACACCCAGTAGGGAAATACCTCTGTAATTCTCACATTCAGTTTTATTTCCCTTTTTATATATGGGTACTTCCAAGCCTTCTGAACTATACAGTGCAGCCACTGTAAGACTTTTATACCACCATGCTTCAGCATTTCTGGTCGAATATCATCTACTCCTGCTGCCTTTCCACATTTCAAGCCTTTGATGGCTTTTAATACTTCAAGTATGAAGTATTAAAAAGTATGGATATGTGTATTCCTGACTGTATGCTTGTTGAGTATTTTTTTACCACTGTGCGATCGCTGCTTGCTTCATTTAGCAATTTTTCAAAGTAATTACTCCGTACTTCAAGGATATCTTTTTCTCCAATTTTCATGTCACCTTTATCATCGCTAATTCCTTTTACAGAACTCTTTCCTCCATTTCTAAGCTTCTTCAACAACCTCCAGAATATTTTGCCACCTTCTTGATATTTATTTTCTATGTTCTTACCAAAGTCCTCCCATGACTTTTGTTTAACTAGTTTTACAGTGTTTAGCTTTCTTACATTTGTCTCTGTAATCTCCAACAGCACAAGCTGACTTATTTGACAGGAACTTTTGATATGCTTTTTTCTTTTCCTTCACTGCCTCTTTAACTTCCTGTGTCCACCATGGAGTTCTGATTTTTCTATCCTTGCAGACAACCTCACCACATGACTCTCTGGATGAATCAATCAAGGTTTCCTTCAGTTGCCACAAAATCTCATGAACCAAAAGGTTTGGTTCATGCTCTCAAATTCTTTCATTTTTCCTTCAATAATCATTGTGTATTTTAGTATACAGTTCACATCTGAAAGCTGCTCAATTTTTATTTGCTTTAAAACTTACATGTTATTCTTTTCTATATGAAATTCAATTTTATCCTGCTCAAGATTAAATAGTGATCATTTGCAATTTGAAATCCTCTGTACACTCTGGTGTCCTGCACAAGGAAGAAAACATCACTATCAACAATAACATAGTCAATGAGATTTTTCTTATTCCTTGCCACTTCTCTCCATGTGAATTTGTGCACATTTTTATGTTGAAACATGGTGTTAATAATAACCAGTCCATATCCTGGGCAGAAATTCAACAGGTATTTGCCATTATTATTGGCTTTGCTCTTTTCTCCAAATTTTCTGAAAATATTTTTTTATGTCTGAGAGTCATTTCCTACTCTGCTATTTAGATCCCCAACAAGGACCACTTTTCCCTTTTCATTGTGTTAGTTGCTTTCTTTAAAGCCTCAAAAAATTCCTCCACTTCTACCTTAGTAGAACCTTCTGTGGGACCATAGGTACAAATAAGTCTAATTGTCCAGTTCCCCATTCTGATATTTGTCCACATCACTATACTTAATACTGCCTGCCATTCAAGAAGATTAGCCTTGTATTTAGTGCTGAATACTATGACTACTGCTCCTTTTCCTTGATTGTCATTGCCTGAATATAACATTTTGTATTTCGATATGAAAGATCTCACCAGTTTTTGTCTTTTTTGTTTCAGTCACCTCTATTATGTCGATCTGGTGTGCTTAATTTAAGCAGGATGGGGTTATGGTCTATGATAGCTCGTTCCCAGATGATACTGGTTTACATGATGTTTCTGAAGATAATGTCTAGTACATCTGATCTGCATTGTGAAATGCAATGGGTTTGTTCGTTGGGTCCTGCTACTGAAACGGATCTAATTCCTCTGCTAGCTTCATTTCTTTGCCATTTAGGCTTTTTATGTTGAGAATACCGATCTTTAACTCTGGTGATGTTGAATTGGGGTGTGTTTTCAGATTTGTTCCAGTAGCTGACTTTTCGCTGTTCTCTCTGGTTCCCCGGCACAAAACAATGGGGGCTTTTGTAACCTGACGACGCCCCAGCAGGCATGAAATTTTGTCATGTTATACCATCATTTCGTATTTTGGTTTAAGCTAATAAGAATACAATTTGGTCGGCTAAATCCCAAATTGCCAGCCCATCCTTGTTCGTTCAGTATCCAGGTAGATACCCAACAGGGTGCACCATGAGAAGGTGAGGATTGAACATCCTTTTTTTTCACCTTTTTATATAGTATACACAATATTATTGCTCCTGTCTTACTGACATATAAATACTCTTACCTCTTGCAGTTCAGTTTGATGCACAATTTACTAATTTTTGTAATGGAGATCTTCTGCTACTTCAAAAACAACATATTTAAGTTGAGCTATTTCTTTGCCCTTTCTAGTAGAAATAACAAATATATCTGGCATCTTAAGGATGAAGACAGATGAAACTTTCCAATCAGCGTTTCTTGAACATTCCTTTAGAATGCCATGTGAAATATCTTCTTTTATTTACCGATACTTATTGACAATCTTAACTCTCCACTTTAAAGGCTCACAGTTTACAATTCCTTTTTCGGAATCTTCTATTAATATTCCTCCGACTGTCACATACAACTAAATAAACGTCGTAAGAATGAAAATTCCTCCAGTCTGCGTTCTTAAAACTTCCATTAGCTCTCTCTTGTTTTCCCCGTTACATCGATACCGAATGCTCTCTCTTGTTTGCTTCGCATTACTTCGATACCGAACACTTTCTGTCAGCTGTCAATCACCCATCAAACCCCTCGGCGAGCATGCGCACTCATGTAAAATGGCAAGTGAGAAGTTACATATAATGACTGACATGTCTCCATTAGTGTAATGAGAATATCTTTAGAAAACACAACACTTAATAATTTTAAACTACAATAAAATTTCTGAAAGTAACACCACTCTAAGTACATAAATTTTTTAAATGCTTTACATTTCATTTTGACAAAATAACATCAATGACTGGCACATCACAAGTGCTGACAATACGCAATATGAAACCAAAACTAATAATCTATTAACATAAACAATCTGTAAAAACATTCATAATTTTTAAATTATGATTATTTTTACAGTTGGAAAAATTTTGTCATCAAGAGCACGTTTTTCAAAATGCTTCATATAATAATTAGCTAGAGGGGAGAGCCCATGGCTGTACCCTCAAATATGTTTATAAATAGCAACCAGAATGAATGGCAAAATTAAAAAGATCAATAATATTGGGGAAAAAAACATTTTTTTTTTATTAAATTTAAAGCTTCAAAGTCAAAGTAAATTTCAAGTTTCAGAAAGAACGATATTGGTAAAAAGAAAGGTGAGGTCAAAGCTAATTACAATATGGTTATTGTCTAAGACTAAATTTTGGATTAAAGATTTGAAATTAGTGGAATTTTTAATATAAGAAGAACAATGATCTGTACGTGGGTTTAAGGATTTAGCTAACTGCTTGCCTATCTTAAAAGAGGGAGAGTCAGTAGCATCGATTATGGGATGGAGAGAGTTACTGAGTTTTATGAATTTCTGGCAATCTGTATATTGCAAAAAATTGGCAATGTGTGTGTGGGGGGGGGGGGAATAATTAGTTTCAATTTTTTTTATTATTATTATTGACAAGGTTGATATTTTTAAGAAGCCTTTTTAATGTTTTCTTTTGAAAATTAGTAGGATCATTTGACCACATGGCTCAGACACGTTAGATTAGATCCTCCTCCATCTCAACAAATGGCACACTAGAATCCAGTTCACTATAGAAAAAGAATATAATAATAGCCTGCCTTTTCTAAATACTCTAATTATGCATCTTCCTAATAGCACTTTCTTTCTTAGTTAACAGAAAACCCACCCACACAGGTAGATACATACAGAAACTCTCTGATTATCCCCATCTCAATAATATGGTGTTGTCAAATCCCTTGTTAATAGAGCCTACAATCTCTGGTCTACCAAAGTTAATCTTATGGCAGAACTCTCCTTCCCGATAGCTACAATGCCAAAAAAGGTCAACAAATTTATCGTTCCTCCCATCTTCTCTCATTATATTGGCTATAGTAATGCTATCATTGTTCCTTATATCCAGGGAACCTCAGAAAAAATAGCCAGAAATCTTAAAAAAAAGTACAATCTCGGATGGCTTTCAAACCTTATCTAAAGTTGGCGACCCTCAGCTGCTCTCCCAGGATCCTCTACCTCCTCTATCAGTTCCAGGTGTTTACAAAGTTCCTTGTTCCTGCAACTTATCTTATTATGGTCAAACCAGGAGATCTACTAACATCTGCCTAGAAGAAAATAAAAAAAATACATCTGTTGCCATAAGTATGGTCAGTCAGGGCTTGATAACCATGCCTTGGATACTTTGCACAGAATCAAATGGTAAAAAACTACTATACTTTGCAAAA
Source organism: Typopeltis vanoorti (assembly GCF_054136105.1). Classification (NCBI taxonomy): domain Eukaryota; kingdom Metazoa; phylum Arthropoda; class Arachnida; order Uropygi; family Thelyphonidae; genus Typopeltis; species Typopeltis vanoorti. Next base: position 87,436,652 of record NC_143561.1, on the reverse strand, counting down.
ATTTGAAAAACTTTTTAGAATCAGCAGTCGAATTAAAAAACTGACCTAATCTTAATAAATATTGTTGTATTAAACTTCCAAAAATTTGGGAAAATAATTCTCAGATCTCCTGCCCATTTGGACGTACAGCTAAGGCTTACCAACAGCATCCATCAAGGGCACTCCTAATAGGAGTTTAGATGCATTTTAATCTTTTCCATGTAATATTCATTCAAATTTGTGTGTTTTTACAATTTTAATATTGTTTCCCTGGTGATGTCTCAGTGACTTCCATATTTTCCTTCAAATGATGTTGAAATTCCTCTAGAAGTAGATGGGAAAAAAAATCATTCTGAATTAACTTCTTTTAAATTTATTATTCACAATGTTTAGAATTTATTAAAAACTGAGATGAAATAATAGGAGTGATTAAACATATTTAATTATTTGTATGTGCTGTATTTAATTTCATTAAACCCCATATTGAGTTCAAAACAGCACATAATTCTAAATAGTTAATTGTTAGGCTGGTCAATGTTCACAAACTACTTACCTGGTTTTTTTTTTTGTTTGCTAGATATAAAATAATGTCCATCTGATAACCTTTGCACAATACCATACCTCTCAAAATTACTTCTGCCTTGAAGATCTGAAGATTTATCTTTGGATGTACAATCCAATTTTTTTAATCTAAAGAAGGCATTGTTGATGACCTGACTAGAGATAAGTGAGCAAATTGAAAACCAAAGAAATACTTAGAAATAAATTCAGAATCAAGAGTTAATGTTCAGAAATGGACTAACCAGTTCGTGTCATGATAGCTTTGCAAGTGTTTCATTCCATTTGCAAAAACCTACCTTCTTTACATGAAAAGGGTTCAGCTTTTCAACTGATCATAATGACTGCCATTTGGGTACAAATTGTTCCTGTATTTGGTGTTCATCTGCGTTGCAAGATGGAATGAATTAAATCTCATTTCACTGGTTTTCATCCCATGACTTCAGCAAAACAGCAGTATGTAAGCACTTTGGTGCCTCTTGCTATCCTCATCCTCAACTAATGAAAGCTTTTGGACAGACATGTTCATTTCTTATTTTCCAATTTTTTTCCAACATTTTTTTGCTGATTTCAAACAAAAGTGGAATAAATAGTTATAAAAATGAGACTGTATGGGAGGGGGGGGATTTGTTTGATATGTACCAAAACTTCAGTAGAAGCACCAGCAGAAAAAGGTTAAGAGGCCAATTTTGGCATAAATTAAAAACAAACATTTTTCAACACTCACCAAGTACTCTGTTCTATTTATGTCAATTGGGCTAATCACAGTAAATGCCTTTTTTGTCTTGTGATTGAATGACCAAGGTTTTTCCATTTCTGCTTTTAACCAGTAACGGACACTTCCATACTTTCCTTCAAATGATGTTGAAATTCCTCTAGAAGCAGAGGAAAAAAAAATCATTCTGAATTAACTTATTTTAAATTTATTACTCAAGATGTTTAGAATTTATTAAAAATATTTAAAATTCTAATTCATTTAAATTTCTATAAATTACACTGCATGAATTCAAACAGTTTTTTTCCCTTTCATCACTCACATCTTCTAGCTATTTGCACATAAAAATGTATCTTATGTGTTAAGACTTAAGTGCTGGGAGTAACACTGAGAAAGGATTAATAATAATATTTAATTCTTCCAATATTTTGTCTCAGTCAAGTACATTATGAAATTTGTCTCACACACACACACACACACACACACACACAGAGAGAGAGAGAGAGAGCGTAGACTCAGACATGAATGGATGCGCCTGGGATCGCTCCTCTTTTTATCTTGATATTGTGCAGTATTGAAAACAAAAACTGGATGTACTCTAGTACTGACTGATAGCTTGCAAAGTGCTCTTTCCAACAGTGAGTAATTTACTCCATAGTTTCATAGTTAAAAGTTCGTACGAGTGAATTTTATTCTCTCTTTATGGACCGAATACTGCTGCTCAGATAGCATCTATTGTTCAGTTTAAAGACAATGTCCAGCTCATAATAGAATTAACAGCTATAGTAAAGGGCTAGCACCCCCGCCCCCTGCTGCCACTGGGAGGTACAGAGGCTACAAGAAACAACCCTATGAAGTGTAATTCCATGGAAGCGTTACTTCTAAGAACAAGCAGCAAATCTGTAAGTACAAAAACTATAAAACTAAGTAAAACTTTGTACCTTAGAAAACCTAGCAATTCAATAGGAAGTGATAACACTATAACTTTGAGTAACATTAAGATGGCAGCAGAAGTCGAATTACATTTTGAAAAAGCCCTCGATTTGCTACGTAACATTGCCAAAGTAAGCGGCAATCTAAGAAATGATTTAAAAAAGGACATACTAACTGCAGTGAGCGAACTAACAAAGGCATTTAATAAAATGAAAAATGCAACTAAAGTATCAATAGAACAACAGACAACTACAAACAACCAGGGACAGGCTAACTTGGCTCAGCCTACTCAGCTATACTAGCAAGTCATTAAAAACAATGCTAAAAACAAAGACGAATCGGAAAACAATCCTTGCTATAAATTAATAGTAAAACTGATAGCTCAATAAACAGTGAAGAAACCAAAAATATCATAAAAGAAAAAATAGACCCAAGAAAAATAAAAATCGGAATCACAAAAATGAAAAGTATTAATAACGGAGGAGTGTTAATTGAATCCAAAGAAAAGATTGACATAGACTTGCTACATAAAGAAATATCTAAGGAATGCAAAGACACGTCAGTAGCAAATCCCAGTAAGAAACGTCTTCCTAGGCTGATAATATATGATACTAGGAGACTCCGCCCCCTGACGCCTACTGCACCCAACCCCCCCGTGTTCCGGACTGGTATGCCGGTTCTCCTTGAATTCCGATAACTTGAATTTTGAAGACTCGACACTCAGAGTAGCCCCCTGAGTTTCAAAACGTTTCAAATAACTTGACAAAACCATTACATAAAAACGTTACAACCTACATCCGTTTCAAGCCGACGTCACATCCGTTTCCAATTTCAGCCCATCATTTTATAGTATAGAGTAGATTCCCAGTGAAATTGATACGAACAGCACAATAGACTCAATGCAGAACGAAGAACTCTTCATTGGTGACACAAAGATGACACAGAAATTTATCATGACTGCAACTCGCAAGTTGAACAAGAGAAACCTGATTATAGAAGTCGATCCAACAGTGAGGACCAAATTGCTGAAAACCCATGTAAAAATGCTGTGCAGAATTTTCCATTGTGAAGACTATGTAAGCGTTCTTTAACTGCAATAAATTTCACCATCATACACGAGATTGCAGGGGAAAAATCACCTGTCCATTCTGCTCTAAAGAATGCAAGTTCAACAAGTGCCCACAAAATAAGTCCGAGATGAACTGCATAAATTGCCAAAACCAAAAATGACTGCAAACACATGGTGGCACTAAGCAAAGACTGCACGGCATACAACTAATATGGACAGCTCAAAATCCAAAACATAGATTATGGAAAGCAATAATAAAGCTTGTAGAAACAGCACTACTTCCCTGGCATACCTTCAAATAAATCTTCAACATTCTTATTAAGCTGTAAATAACTTAACAAAACTCATAAATAGAAAATATATAGGACCAGTATTAATACAAGAACCCTACCACATCAACAACAAAATATGCGGCCTTCCAGGTAATTATAAAATATTTTCCAAAGGATCTGAAAAAAAGAGAGTTGCAATGCTCGTGGTCAACCCTGAAGTCGAGGCAACATTAATTTGGCAGCACAGCAACGAGGACTTGATACTTATTGAAATTACATACAGAGGAATTAAAACTTTTGCTCCAAGTATGTATCTAAACTATCATACTGACATAAAATACAGCTTAGAAAAAATGGGCAACATCTTGAATTTTACCATTAACCACAGCCTAATTATTGGAATAGATAATAATAATGCTCATTAGGTATTATGGTTTAATGAAAACACAAACAATAGAGGTAAAATTTTGAAAGTTCTTAGCATCAAACTCTCTACACATACTAGAAGACGACTGTAACACTCCATCATTTGAAAATACCAGAGGAAGCAGCTTCATTGATCTGACAATGGCAAACAACACTATTTTACCCCAGGTTTCTGAATGGAAATGCAAAGAAGAGGAAAGCTGTTCTGATCATTGCATATTAAATTTCATTATCAGTAACAAAAATATAAACGGAATAAACAACACAAACCATTGCATTAACATCGAGTACTTCACCAATAAAACTAATCTAGAGATATTTGCTGAAATATCAAAAAGAGAACTTTCATGCCTAATCTCAGAACATCACTTTAAAGGGATCAGCAAACAACAGCTCAGCTTAGACAAGAACCTAGCCATCTAGGCATCAGAACAAGCCGATATAGACTTCCTTGCTTATGCGCTTTCATCAGGTCTAAAAAAATCCAGCGACCAAACACTCAGAACAAAAAAGCTAAACATCAAAGGAAGAAAATCAGTACCTTGGTGGAACGCCGAATTAATAGTCCTAAGAAAACATGTTAACACACTCAGATGACTATATCAAAGAACATACAATAACCAATATTTAAGAGAGAGAGAGCAGAAGACAGAACTACTAAATGCCAAATACAGCTATCAGTCCAAAATTACAAATGCGAAAACAGAATCATGGAAAAAATTCTGTACTGTTTTTCAACCATATCAAATCCTTGGAATTGCATATATAAATTAGCAGCAAGCAAGAATAAGACAACACTATATTATCAACCATCATGAAAACAGACAGCACTCACACTAAAAACTTAGCAGAAACTGCAGCTATTATGATCAACAAGTTTATTCCCATGACGATGAATCAACAGATGAAGAAATCCACAAAACTTACAAACAAAGAATGAAAACAGACATAGATACTCCTAACGACGGCTTATTTACAACTAATGAAATCGAGTCAGTATTAAGATCAATGGATCCAAGTAAAACCCCTGGAGAGGACAGAATAACCAGTGATATACTCCTAAGAGCATTTGTCGAATTCATAACAAGTTTATAATGAATGCCTAAAAAGAGGGCGATTTCCTTTAGTATGTAAACACTCTAAAATTATACCCATAATAAAACCAGGAAAAGAAACATCTGACAAAATTAGCAAATACAGGCCTATCAGTCTCATATAAGTTGCTGGTAATGTGCCAGAAAAACTTCTGATAAACCGAATAATGCACTATGTCTACTCAAGAAACCTATTAAGCAGCAATCAATATGCATTTAGACCTCAATCCAGCACACTAGATGCAATTATGGAGTTTAAAGAGTTCACAGTCTACAGCAAAAAAAAAAAAGCATACTACTTATCTCACTCAACATACAAGGAGCTTTCGATGCTGTGTGGTGGCCAGCCACACATAATCAATCAAGAGATTTAAAATGTCCAAAAACCTTACTCAATCTTAAAAAAAATTATTTGACAGACAGAAGAGCAACCATGACATTAAAAACCACAGCCGTAATGAAAGAAGTCAAACGAGGCTGCCCGCAAGGCTCCTGGAACATCCAGTACGACTCACTATTAAGACTTTCTTTCACTAATGAAACAAAAGTCATAGCTTCCGCTGATGATGCGATGATAATGATTCGGGGATGCAACGGCTTACAACTAGAAGTAACGGCCAACGAAGAACTCTTCAAAATTGCAGAGTGGGCACGCAAGACGAAAGTTGCATTCAATAGCAACAAGTCTAAAGTGCTCCACATCTCACGTATAAAATCAAAACAACCTGTTACGGTCTTCCTAAACGGAGAAGTTCTCGAGGTAGCCAGTGAGCTAAAATACCTAGGAGTAACAATAGATGAAAGATTTACCTTCAACAAGCACATCTCATATGTTGCCAAAAAAAAGCTTACAAATTGTAACTCTTCTGGCAAAGTCAGCAAGGATTAAGTGGGGATTAGCCCAACGAGCACTAAAAACAATATACCAGATAAGCTTAGGTGCTGATGGTTATTCATGACTTATTTTTCACGTATTAACAACACCACAAACACTTTTAATAACAAAGATTTTTGTTGTTAAAAGTATGGTCTCAAAAGTGAACTTTTGAGACCATACGATGTCTCAAAAGAAAAAAGTCCGAAAATTACTGAAAAATGTGACATCATGGCCCAAAGAAATCATCAGGAAAATAAAACCAATTCATGTTAAAACACCCTGTATTTATGGATTACCAAAAATCCACAAAACTAATATTCCCCTACACCCCATAGTTGATAGCATAGATAGTCCCACATATGAACTGGCCCGGCATTTAGCCAAGTCGCTTGCCCCCCTTACTGGCAACTCCTCTACTTTTGTAAAAAAATTCAATCCATTTCAAAACACCGGTTAAAAATTTAATCCTAAAAGATTCAGACATAATGGTTAGTTTCGATGTCACCTCCTTATTTACCAATGTACCACTTATAGACACTCTTGATTTAATCAAGTCTAAATTTCCCACAGATATTTTTGAATTATTTCAATTTACCATGAATGCAAGTTACTTTACATGGGGGGGGGGGGATTCTACAAACAGATTAATGGTACTGCTGTGGGTTTCACCCTCTCTCCCCCGTTATCAAAAATTTTTACATGGAACACTTTGAAAACAAAGTACTTACCACAGCTACATACAAGCCACAAGCGTGGTTACGCTATGTAGATGATGTGTTTGCCATCTGGCCCCATGGACAAGACACTTTGGATGCTTTTGTCACCTATCTAAACAGCCAACACCCCAAAATTCACTTCACAGTAGCAAAAGAATCAAATAACTGTTTACCATTTCTTGACACATTAGTCACCCGCCTTTCAGATGGTTCACTATCTTTTTCTATTTACAGAAAGCCTACACACACAGGAAGATACCTACATAAACAATCACATCATCATCCAGTCCAACAGTATGGCATTTTAAAAACACTTGCACACAGAGCCAGAGCCATTTGTTCTAACGATACAGCTCTGACCACTGAACTCCAATACCTGCGCCATACGTTCTTAGCCAACGGCTACAATCCCTACAAAATAGATAAAATACTACATAGGCCCATTACTCTGCCCTCCCCTAATACACAAGAATACAACATCACCATTTCTATTCCCTATATCAGAGGTACATCGGAAAAGATAGCCAAAGTATTGTTGAAACATGGCCTTCGCACCACTTTCAAACCTCATGTCAAGCTGGCAAATCTGATCCGCTCGCCTAAGGATAAACTTCACCCTTTAGCACACCCAGGAGTGTATGAAGTTCCGTGTGACTGTGATTTGGTCTATTATGGGCAAACATGAAGCTCAGTGAACATCCGCCTGGAAGAACATGAAAGATACATTCGCTACTATTACTATGGCAAGTCGGGACTGGCAGACCATGCTTTGGACACTCCTTCACACAGGATTAGATGGAGGAAAACGAATGTGCTATTTAGGAGTCGTTATAGATCTGAAAGATTATTTTTTGAGTCAGCAATGGCTTTGAAGAATTCTCCCAACCTTAACAAATATGGTTGCATTAATTTGCCAAAAATTTGGGAGACGGTTATCCTAAGAAAAACTCCTGGATAACTGCTGTTTTTTTTTTCCCTCGTTAGAGGGCGCCAAAAAAAATAGGACTTTAGATATTTTGTCTTTTGCAATTATATTGTTTCACTCACTCACTGTCGCGTTTACATGTGCGTTGTGCTCTGATGATGCCGAGTTGAAAATCAGCGAAATAAAAGTGTTAATAAAACATCTTTGTTGTTAAAAGTGTTTGTGGTGTTGTTAATACCGTGAAAAATAAGTCATGAATGGACTGAAAACAATATATACCGAAACTATACTACCATTAATATTTTATGCTGCACCTCCCTGGAAACATTCACTAAAATCAAAGAAAAATTGACAAAAGTTAAACAGAGTTCAACGCCTTATAGCCATATATATAATTAAAGGATAACAGGACAATATCTTTCAAGGCACCTTGCATTATTGCAGTTCTAACACCGATCTGCCTGAAAAATACAAGAATTATCTCTAATATACAAAGTCACTTCCAGAAGATATAACAGAAATTCCAATGTTGATCCAAATTGCTATGAACATACGCTTCACTACAGTAAGTGGCCTCACCCAGCAAAGAAAACAAATATCAAGGAGAAATAAAGCTCTGAAAGTGACGAATTCAATATATACACTGACGGAAGCAAAACCAGAGGGAATGTCGGCTGTTCTTTCATTGCATATAACAGGCAGTCTATTATACAAGGACGCTGCTCTAGACTGCATCCTCTCTGTTCCAACAACCAAGTAGAACAACTTGCTATAGTTCATTCACTTACATATCTCCAGGAATTAGAAGTCAACACCTCTCATCAAAAGACAGCAACAATTTACATGACAGATGGCATAAAAAACCAGAACCACCATATAGCATTAATAGAATAGACAAGAAAGCTGGTTTGGAATCTCACTCTATTGGGATGGGAAATCAAGTTCTGCTGGGTGAACGGGCATACTGGGGTAGCAGGAAACGAGAGAGTGGATCAATTGGCTAAAGAAGTGGCTAGAAACAAGTTACCAAAAGTACTCAAAATCTACTATAAAAACACTTGCAGAAGAAAGAAGACTAGATTTGTGGAAAGAAGAATGGAAAACATTAAAAAATGGATTAACAACAAAAGAATTCTTTCCTATCATCAGAAGCAGACTGTGGCTATAAAAACACGGCATTTCTCCAGGTTTAACCACGCTACTAATAGGACATGGAAAACTAAGACACTACTAGTCTGTCGAAGGTGTGAAGGTAGTTCACACCTTCAACAGATGTTGACCACATACTTTACGACTGTCAGCTACTGGACTTCATCCAGATACCCCTAATGCAACATGTCATTCTCAAAATAGAGATTTTCAAAAAGTATTACTCAGAACTAATTAAATTTTCCAATAAGATCAACTACCAGTCGTTGTAAAGTAACAAATTACTGATATTGTATGAATTATATAGTGTAATTATATGTATGTATAAAAATATAACTATAAATATGGATGTAAAGGTACATATTGTTACACCTGATATCTTGAGAATATAGTATTCTCAGTTATCATGGTGTAACATGAAAAACAAATAACATAAATAAAAACCCCTGCATGAAAAGAATAATTTAATATTCTTGCATCCAGTATAAATTGAGTAAAATGTAAAGGTCTATTGTTTAGTCAAGATAACAAAAGAAAAGAATGTATTAAGATGTATTATGACTAAACAAGGAATTTGTATTAAATAAGTAGCTAACTAAGAATTAATATAGTAATGCGATTAAGAATGAAAGAGTTAAGTCCATAAGTATAAAAGAATGAGTCATGCAATACGCTATGTAAGAGGCTACAGATTAAGCATTAAGTAGAATTCTGAGAAAAGGTTTGAAAGGGGGTTAAGATAGAGGCTAACAAGAAAAATAACGGAATATCGCTTAGGGCCTGTACCCAGATAGAAACTTCATTACGAGTTGCCGATCAAAATGACGTATGGCAGCCAAATGCTACCCAATTGGTAGACAGATGGAAAACTAATAGAAGGTGGGAAAAGGAAGTAAGAGAGAGCGCCGTTAGGGGAGCAGCTATAAAAGGGTTGGTAAACCCCCCCCCCCCTCGTGGCTTTTGATCTTGGCTTTTGGGTTTTTTTGAGGAGTAGGCTCTCTTGGGCTTTGGTGGTTTTCGAGTGGACCTCACGGTGTTCCTGAGTGGAGAGATATGGCTTATATCCTCATGCCACAACAAGGAATCAAAGGTGAGCGGGAAGGCTATTCCCGTATTCCTATGTAGGAAGCGAAATATACTAAAGAATCATAGGAAGCTGTGAAATTATCGATGTACTCGTTTCGGATAGTACAGCCGGTGGCGCAGATGTTCATACAGCCCTGAATTGCAAAGAAGTTATGCAAGCAAGTCCGTTCAGTAGAAGGTAAAGGACCGTAAGTGAAGCTAAAGAAAGGTATTGTGAACTTTGTCTTATGTTAACTAAAAGTTGTTTGTGATAGGTACCACTGTCATAATACGGAACTGTTAAAGTGATTAGGGAGAAATTATAATAGGACTTTAGAATTTGATAGAGAGTGTTAAAAGTAAACTAGCTAGTGTTGATAATTTGTGAATATTTAATTGTCCTAGGAATCTTGAGTGCCTACTGCTTTGTAAAAAGGAAAGTTAATGACATGGTTGTGTGTTAATGAAGTAAATGGTTTTGTTAATATTGAATTAGATTAGTGCGAATTGAGTAATCAAGTAGCCTGAGGAATTCGAATGCCTAGTGTGATGTGTAGAGAATCGGAGTTGTCATAAGTATGTGCTAGAATAGCTAATGTTTTTGTTAGTATACTTGAAGTTGAATAACCTAATAATGTGTGGTGATCCAATTATTCCATGTTAAGTGAATTCATGTTTTGTATGAAATTTTGTGGCGGCATGATCGTAGTAACTTTTGTCGAATCATAGCCCAACTACTTGTATTAAGCTAATTTTAGTGTGTAAGTAATTCAGTTGAGTGTTTTGATATGTACCATGTTTAGAGAAATAATAAACCTTTTGTTTAATGATGAAGAAAGTTGTCTGATATTGCTATATCCAATGCACCGCTTAGAAACATTCGAGCCTAACCACGCAGGAATTAATATTAAGAAACGGGAAGCTTAAGGAATTAATGTCGAGTAACAAGAAATAGTGTCACGACTGCAATAGTAGCACTTTCAGATATTTGAGTTCCTTTCTCTGTTTATGTACAAAATATCCCAAAGGGCGCAGTTAAAATACAAATACTAGGGATACTACGGGGAATAGTAGCTCAAATATTAGTAGAAACTTTGGTGATGTTTTGAAAGTAGAAGTTAGGAGAATATAGACGAAGACAGTTTGTAAAACAAACTAACAAAAATTGTAAGATAGGGACATAACAATATGTACATATAGATGTAAAAATATAAATGTAAATATGAATATTGATACAAAATTGGAAATGCAAATGTTAATCAGTACTTGGAAGCTATATGTAATATATGCATTGTATGCAATGGAGCATGTAGGAATAAATTACCTCCTGGTAGGGTTACTATTGGGAGGAAAACGCAAAAACACACACAAAGGCAATGCAAAACTAAGTGATACACGTGAATGAAAGACTAGAGTCCTAACTAGGTGGGGCACCTGTTGGCAGCCTAGGATGTAAACTGGGATCTCAAAGTATTAGTATTTCCCATCGAGGTTATTGTTTGTAATTCTTTATGTAAATTTTAAAATGATATGTATACCAAAGAATTGTTTTAAAATAAATTTCTTTATGATTTATTATCAGTAAATGTTTGATTTTGTATACATATTTTATATAAATATATACCCTGGGTTGCGTAAAAATTCTCGGGCGAAATGGGGTCAAGCAAATATTTCTCGGGTGAAAAGATGTCGAGAGTGGAAAAAGTTTAAGGAGTGCTGTTCTAAACAACTTGGTAACATGCCTACCAATGGTAACTTGTCCTTTTCAGCAAACAGGAAGCCTATTAACACAGGTTGATACATTCACAAACTTTCCCATCACCTCCCCCTTCATCAACAACTACATAGTATCATTAAAACACCAGAGCCCATAACCTTTGTTCCAATGAATCCTCTCTTACAGCAGAACTTAATTACATACATCAAACCTTCTTATCTAATGGCTACAGTTCTCACAGTATAAAAAAAAATAATAATAATCAATCCTTCCACCAATCTATGCTAATGCTATCATCATCCCCCATCCGAGACACTTCAGAAAAAATAACCAGTCTTAAAGAAATACAATCTCTGCATGGCTTTCAAGCCCACCAAAAGCTTGCTATCCTTATATGTTCTACTAAACATCAGTTCCTTCCTCTCTCTGTGCCTGGAGTATATAAAATGTCCTGTTGCTGCAAGTTGGTCTACTATGGACAGATGGGAAGATCAGCCTACATCTGCATGGAAGAACACAAAACATGTGCAGTCATGGCTATGGTTTGTCATGTCTAGCAGACCATGCTTTAGGTATCGGCTCAGTGTTATATTTTTATGTGAGCTTGAGTTGCTCCAAGTATGTTATTTCCCACCTCTATATTAAAGACAGTCATGGAGAAAGATAATATATTTAATTTTATTTTAGTTGGTTAGAATGTTTCAAATTTCTATCCGTGGTGGTACATTGACTTCAGGATCAATATGTTGTGATCTAAAGAAAGCTCAATGATAAAAAATTAAAATATTAACTGTAAACATATAATTATATACATCAGATAATACATACAAAGAATAATTAAATGGCTATTCTAAGAATTACATAAATAAGCTTAATAATATTCTCCCATACTCTGACTTTCACAGATAAATTCAATACTGAGAGATAATAATGAAATATTTTACAAAACAAACTGAACATAGAATTCAGCTAAAAGTTCTGTAGTCTCACTTGGCCATATGGAAATTTCCTTTGCAGCATCTATTGTATCACATTCGACATATCTTCCTTTATTGAATTTTTTACTCACTCATTCAGTCTATCTCTAAAATTCCTTAAATAGAATAGCTAAAGATCTAACTTGACCAATATACTTGAATTTGTCTTCCAGTTTCCTTAATGCATCTATCTTTCAATTGTTTTGAAGTAGACATAGAGAATAATCACTCAAACAATAGGAATACATTAATTGAGCAGTCCAGAAATACAATCTGAGTTTTTACCTCAGATTCCATATTGCTCCTTTGAACATTATAACATTCTACCACATTACGAGGGTGGTCTGAAAAGTTCTCGGCCTAATAATGAAAAAACGAATTTATCACTTAAAATTTATTTTTATTTTTTAACATAATCTCCCTTAAGACTAATACATTTATTCCAGCGATGCTCCAGCACCATTATCCCGTCCCTATAGTGGTTCTCAGTAAGATCTGCAAAATACCCCTCTACAGCTGCAATCACCTCTTGATTTGAAGAAAAACTCTGACCAGTGAGGAAGAAATTTAGTTTTGGAAAGAGATAGAAGTCAGAGGGGGCCAAATCTGGGAAATAGGGTAGATGTTCCAACAATTCATAGTGCAGATCCCTTAATTTTCCCATTGCCAAAACACCTTTGTGGGCAGGTGCATTGTCCTGATGAAAGATGATTTTTTTCTTCTGCAAACAGGATCTTTTGTCACGAAATTTTTTGTCTAGTCTGGTTAAAAGATCGGAATAATATTCCCGAGTTATTGTTTTAAGCTTTTCAGATAATTAATAAGCAAAATGCATTTAGCATCCCAAATAACCGATGCCATGACCTTTCCTGCTGATGGAATTGAGTTTGTCTTATTTGGTGCTGAAGAACTGGCTTCTGTCCACTGTTTTGACTGCTGTTTGGATTCTGGTGTGTAATGGTGAATCCAAGCCTCATCCACATAAATAAATCGATGCACAAAATCAGTTTTATTCTTGTTAAAACGCTCCAAGCACTGTTCAGAGATTTTCATGCAAGTGCGTTTTTGATCTGCTGTGAACAAGCGCAGCACCCATCTTGCACAAAGCTTTTTCATTTGCAATTCTTCATGCAAAATACCTATCCTACACGTTCTTCTGAAATGTCAATAATCTCAGCAATTTCACGCACTTTGACTCACCAGTCATTACATACCATATTGTGCACCTGATCAATGATTTCTGGTGTTGTTACACTTTTTGGACGTCCTTCACGTGGATCATCTTCAAAGCTGGTATGGCCACGTTTAAACTCGGCAGTCCATTTCTTAATTGTCAAAAATGAAGGAAAGGAGTGCCCATAACTTTTATGAACTTCGAATGAATTTCTTGTGCTGATAAATCTTCTTTTACAAAGAATTTTATAACTGCACAATACTCAATTTTATCCATTTTAAGGGATACAGACAACACTTTTGCTTCAGACAGCTGTATAAAACAAACTACTTGATAGAATGACTTGCAATTTCACATGAATGCTTATGACAGATGTACCAACTTGGAAAAAAAAAAATCTTGCCGATAGTATTGTCATCTATGGTTGAGGCCGAGAACTTTTCTGACCACTCTTGTATATTATAATGTTTATATTATTATTATTACATGCCACCTCCAGGGAGTCCAAAGATTCATTGAGGGAGGGCACCTACTCTACAACTCCTCTCCACCACTCAATTCCACCAACTACAACGAACTGCAACTACCTTCATCTACACCAATGCCATCTACCGCCTACCACCACTAGTATTTTCACAGACAATCACAAAATCTATGCCCACAGCAGGATTCGAACCAGCAGCCTTTTGGCTGGAGAGCAGATATGCTAACCACTTGGCCAACAGGTTGGCTTGTTGTTATTATACAATAATAATAAGTATTAACATGGGAACCCCTCATGGAGTCCAAAGACTCGTTGCAGAAGGTCCACATTAACCATCATTCATGCAATATCTGTCTTTTTACTCTCATTTATTGGCTTAAGACCACCCAAGGCCAACTCATTCTACTCAATCACCATTCTCCAAGTGAAAACCTAATCGTTATGCTCTTGTTAACCCGCAATTTTACTCTTACACAGCATGCAGGTGTCATTACTTGTTCTCTTCTGTCCTGTCAAAAATTTCTTCAGCATCTTCTCGATAAAATCCCATCGGTAAACTTATATTTCCTTTTCTATCATATTTCTATAATATTTCCTCTTCCCTGTCTATTAACTAAAACTTATGACCCACAAAAGCTTCCATCTATCCACATAGGGAACACTTCAAGTGACAAGAATGGCAACTGGTCACAGACCAGTTGCCATTCTTGTCACTTGTCTCTGAATCATCTCCAACATTTCACATCCCCAAGGAACCAAATCTGGTAATAGCAGTTCAGATCTGGATTTATCACAGCCTTATGAAAGAGAGATAATAACCTCCTTATCTCTATTCATCAATACCTCTTTCAACATACTAGTGATCCTATGAACTATTCTGCTCACTTCTACAACATACCCTTGGAACTTAAATCCCCCTTCCATCATCATTAGTCTCGTCAATTTCCTGCAATCCATTATGTTAAAGTTTGTAGTATTTTCAATCTGGAGTGCATAACTTTACTTTGTCACATTAGCTGGAACCATTATCCCTGGCTCACAATGTCAGTTTAATTAATCCTGAAGAATTAACTACTACACTCTCCTGTTTTGAATCAGCTGCAAACAACTAGATATTGGTATTCCTTTCAAAATCATCCCCCTATATCATTAGTGTACAAATTAAACAGCAATAGTCTAAGTACAGAACTTTCTAACACACCAATGGCATTGCCAATTCTGTTATACCTTTTATAACACATAGTTGATATTCTCCTAGCCCATGTTACTATTCGCATTGAGATCTTGTAATATTTTAAGCACCTCCAAGTTCATCTACCTCAATGATTATACTTGCAAAGTGAGCACTCAGTAATTCAAATATTTCTTCTGCTTTTGTGACCTTCCTACTACCAATTTTAATCTCATCTATGAACGTTATTCCTTTCTTAGGCGAGATTCATATTAAAAGAAAATGGGTAATCAATTCATAGGTGCCTAAAGTTATGTGAAAGTAACAAAGCTAATATTACCGAAAAAAAAATGGATAAAATTTACATCATATCAGCCAATTTCAGTTAGAAAAAAAAAAATTCAGTACTTACATGTGCTTGATTGTTGGACCAGCTCCAGACATACACATGATGAAAACTGTACTTCAAGCAATCAAGCACCAAGCAATCAAAGCAACAGAAATTGTTGATGATATTCCCACTTCAAAGTTACAATGATATATGGCAGAATAACAACATGAAAGTAGCACAAGACAATAGAGGACTAAAGTATTCGCTGCTGCAACACTTTCGAAGTTTATTCCAGTGATTGAATACTCTTTTGCTAAAATAATATTAATTCTAACTAGGATAATCCTTTATTAGTCCTCTATGTCTCCTAGCATGCAATTCCTGGGAAAATCTACAAATATTCATTCCCATTAATTTCACTTGTTCATTTCCTTAACAGCTTTATAAACTTCAATGAAATCTTCTTATTCAACTTGGAGTTTACATTCCCTACTGGATATTTTCAACTCTATTCCATAATTGCTTATCTCATTTCATTATTTTTCAAAGTAATTATTTTAATCTCCAGAATATAATTAAGTTTTTATATAAACTTTATCATTTATATTAAGAAATCTCCATGGAGTCAACAAACTATGTGAAAATGGGCTCATTCAACAAGCAACATATTTATCATATCATTCCTTAAACTAATTTAAAACACAATCCACTTACCCACCTCCCCTTTGTATAAAAAATCTACTTCTCATCCCCTTTTTAACCACACTTTTTTCTTGACTTCCAAGGATATCTTCTTGTTCTTTCCTTCTACTTCATGACTACATATATTACAAAAATCCTTTAAAATCCTTTCCTCAACCAACTAAGATGGATCTATCATATTACTTCTTTTCTACCTATTTACTAAACCTGCAATTTACATTTCCTCAACCTCTCCCAACAACCAACTTGTCCTGATACTGCCCTGCCTTGTAGTTACTCATCTCTGGATCCTCTTGAGAATTCTTGCATCGCAATGAGTATCAAGTTGAACAAGTCTTCACACAATACTCATGTAACCTGATTTTGGTATAACCACCACCATTTTTATTACTTGACAGCACCATAGCAGCAATACACTGTGTAGTTCTTACAACACCTGTAACGTACCCTATAAGTTTCAGGCAAACAGTTAATCCAGCTAAAGACTTTGGACTGACAGTGGACAGAGCACTGCTAAGGTGATTAAGACATCACACTGGATAACTGATGTTGAAGAGAATACTAACTTATAAGAAAAAAAGGAATCAGAGATAATAACAGTAACAAAAAACACTGAAGACAAAAGGTATGGATATCTAGAGTAATTACTTCGAAATACTGCTAATGTGACTAATAGTGACAGAATAGTGGTAAAAAATATTCAAGAGGAATGCAATGGAGTATATATCAATACTTTAGGTAGAAGAAGCCATCAGAAACCTAAAATACAGAAAGGTAGCTGGAGTAGACAATATCCAGCAGAAGACCTCAAATACAAATAACAGTTTTACACGTGCTACCCTGCACAATTCAGAAGACCAGATGATTGGAAAAGAGCTCCCACAGTACCTATCTATAAAAGGAGAAATAAAACTGAATTTAAGAATTATAGAAAAATTTCCTTAATAAGCATTCCAGAAAGGATTTTCCTACTAAAATAAACAGACAACTTGGAAATCTGGAACATGAACAAGCTAAGAAAAATTGTAGAGAAACTTGGAGAAGAACAAGCAGGATTCAGGCCAAATAGGATTGTCAAGATCTGAAAAGAATACTGAAGAGATTTTTATATTAAGTTGAATAGTTAAAAAAAAAATCATGAGAATCTAACAAAGATCGATATTTAAGTATTCTAAATCTAGAAAAGGCATGTAGCAAGAGAAAAGCTGTTTAAAATGCTACAATTATTATTATTATCATCATTACACCCTCCAAGATGGCAGACTCATCTTGGGAGATTCATTCAACTGACAACATATTTATCATATAGAATCTTAAAATTCTTAACACTCCTTGCATTTACAACACATTCTGGTAATGAGTTCCATTCACTGACAATTCTCTAAGTGAAAATCTACTCCTCACACCCTTCTTCACCACACTTAACATACATCACTTGCCTTTCATTAAGCACAAAATATTCTCATATACAAAGGCCAGATATATTATACTGTACTATAATATATCCGGCCTTCAGAGTTCCATATCCTTGGAGAGTAATTAAAGATGCATATGAAAACTTTCCCAAGATTAGTGAACTTAACTTTGTAATTTATTAAACTTCTTCTGGCTTTCCTTCCTTGCTTGATTACTCTTTACTTCCTGGCATTTGTCACCCAGAGACAGCTGTTCTAAAACAACACCTAACACGCATCCATTACTGTTTCAAATGCTACAATTATTATTATTACACACTCCATGGAGTCAGCAGAGATTCAAAGTGAAACTCAAGTGACAACATGGCTGTTGTCATAGCCATGTTGTAGGTTTTGTAGCCATGTTGTATTATTAATAGGTTTGTGTTACTACTGTAATACAAACCTACAAATAATATACATACATTTCTGTGCTATTCCCTAAGGATTACAACATATGGTTAGCAGCATTACTACTTAATTACTTCAGTAGTAAAGCTGCTTTTCAGTCTTTTAATATCACTACTGCTTAACCACATGGTC
Source organism: Typopeltis vanoorti (assembly GCF_054136105.1). Classification (NCBI taxonomy): domain Eukaryota; kingdom Metazoa; phylum Arthropoda; class Arachnida; order Uropygi; family Thelyphonidae; genus Typopeltis; species Typopeltis vanoorti. The sequence goes on along the minus strand of NC_143561.1, from coordinate 87,418,321 downwards.
GCTCCAATAATACTAAGCATATAATTGCAATTCTAAATGTGAACAAATCGCATATATATACTGTATATCTATATTTTTAGATGACTTTATCGCAAAACAAAACTTATTCCTCATTAAATAAGATTTTCACTAAACACATGTAAAACGTAAAGAAAAACCATTTTTTAGTAGAGAAAAACCATTTTTGGAATCTGCAGCTGCTCTCAGAAATCAGCTTAATTTAAATAAATATGGTTGCATTAAATGTCTCAAAATATAAGAAACACTAATACTTCAAGATCCCAGTTTATATCCTAAGCCACCAATAAGTGCCCATAGAGGGTGCCCCACCTAGTTAGGACTCTAGTCTTTGTCCATTTGTTTCAATTAGTTTTGTGTTACAAGTCTCATATTGTACTCCCTGATGATGTGTCAGTGACAGATGAAATATTGGAAGAATTAAATAACATTTTGAATCTTTTCTCACTGCTGTTTCACTCCATCAAGCCTCTAACATGAGAAAAATGTATTCCCAATGTTGTTGTTGTCTAACATATTAATGTTAATATATGTTACCAAACACAGAAAATGTGTTTCATAATGGCATTCTTGTTTGGTGACATTCATTATCAAAACAAGACAACTGAATTTAGAGTGATTTTGGCAAGTTTATTATATTTATAATTTTGATTTTAAAATAAATTTGACAAATTTTAATAGTGATTACAAATGCAAAATGTTATGAAATTATCAGGAAAAAGAAGAATTAGCATTTTGAACTGCTTTATCGATAAATTGTGATGCGAGGAAGAAAAAAAGTGTCTTTAACCTAAGACTGAAAATCAACATATGCATAAAACCAGATGCACATCAAGTTAACAAGCGCTTATAATAATTTATATACAATACAGCCTGAGTAGTTCATAGCTGAATTTCCAATATTTCTATTGTATTCACAAGAAAATACTCTCTGTGACAACCTTATGTTATTCAAAGAGTGCCAACGAATAGTGGTAGTTTTGTAAATATCCAGTAAGAGGGTTAAAGTCAGCATAATTTATGAAACACTGTGCCTGTTTTTTTTTTTGTCTAATGGAGACAAAACACCAAATTTTATTAAATTCCATACAGTCAGAGCAGAATTATTGCTATAAATAATTTTGAAATGTTTATTCCTGCAAATGGTCCACTTAAACTGACAGCTCAAACTTAATTTATACCAGACAAAAAATGTATTCTTGCCTTCTGCACTGATTTAATCCTAATATCTTCCTGGGGCTAGCACCCACTTCTGAACTCTCACAAAAGGTGGAAACCAGTCTGGGTAGCAACTCCTCCATAATGCAGAGCAATATACACATCTAAAACAAGTGTGGATTTGCATTATGGAAGTGAGGTAACTGATGTGCAGTGAGCAGCTTCCATATGCAAGAAGACTAGTTGTGAAGATACTCTATATGTACACTATTTGCTTATGCTTGGGTAAAAGATTAAATAAGAATTTCTTGTCTAGTATAATTTACTTTATAACCAAGCAGAAAGCTTTTAAACAAATTTTTCTAAGGATTCCAAATACCAAATTTCAATAAAAGTTTTCTGGTGTACAGACTGACATAACAATTTGAATAGGTGCTAATGCATTTTGTGAAATGGGAGGGCTAGAGTTATGAATGTTGACTCTTTCAATAGATGTTTTGTGTAAAATAACTGTCACTTAGTCCTTAAACTTAGAGATGTCAGGTAACAATTCAATAATATGAGGCTCATCAAGAAAGTAAGGTCTGTTCAGAAATTTACCTCCAAATAAGACATGGAAGAGAGGTCACACATGCATGGTAGCGCAGAGTGACTATTGTCTTCATGCATCCTCTTTTGCTGCAGTTGTGGATGACAAAACTGTTCAACATGTCTGAACAGCCATGACCATGCAAGGTCACAAGTCCAGTTTGATGGATTTTTTTGAAGATAAACAAACTGATAACAAACTTGGCTATAAATCCTATCCTTACTGTGAACTTTAGTGAATGTAAGGGAATTTGTTGAAATGCATAGGAATTCTTTGTAGCCCAGATGTAGCAATTTTGAGTGTTTACCATTCCACAAACATGAAGACATGTTCCATCATTCCATATTTCTCCTTATCAGTCATTTTTTCAACTTGTTTTTATTGCCAAAATCTCTTTCCCTTCCCATGATCTGGTTTATGGTTCCCACCAAGTCTGAGGATATTTCATCTACAGATTGCTCTGAATAGGGGAATTTTAACTTGAAAACATCCTGTACTATGGGTTTACACCCTTTGGTGGGTGGAAGTCACATAAAAAACATGCATAATAGCCCCTATGAAAACAAGCACACCTGGTTATTTGTGGAAGGGGACTACTGCTATTTGAACATCTTAGGAGGATTCAAATAGTCTAGATGGGCAACTCTGATATTATGTTCTTTCAGTACTAGCAACCTTGGTGAATAGATTTCAATTTTATATCAGTTAATGCATCAATGGCACCTATCTTCATTGTAGTTCCCTAAACAGGAGTAGCAGGTATAACATGAAAATTTGTGCTGTCTTACTAGCACAAATTTTCATGTTATACCGTCATAGCCTACATTCTGCTATCAATGAAAATAATACTTTTCAATGTATTAAGCTTTGCATATAACATAACTTTTAGGCATCAGAATACAGTTTTCTGCAATGAGTAAGACAGCATTCTGCAATGATAATTCCTTGTCGAGTCCAGTCGCAGACATTCAATCACATTTATTTCTCTCCTCCAGTCTTTACTTATCTTGAATGATTATAATTTCACGAAACTACCAGACTAAGGATATGCTTATCCAAATGAGGCACTTGGATTTTTTTTTTTAATATTTGCTTGCAACTTGTATTACATTTTCAAATACTGAATACTACTTAATAATCTAATTCTTTGTTCAAGAATCAGAGCATACTTACAATTCACTATGGAAAAGCGAATTTTTAGAAATATTCAAATTTAAAATGTGTTCACTTATGAGAGACGTCCAGAAAGTAAGTTCTGTTTTTAAATATTTTCACTGCAGCGCTGCGATCACAATGGTGTGTATGCATGCTGAGTTTGTTGATTCGTTAGCAAAGCACTGGTGCCATTTTCAGACATTCTCGCAGTGCGTACGCTCAGTGGTGAGCTACGGAAATTTTAACATCATTGAGCAAAAAAAAAAAAAAAAAAAGCAATATTTCACACGAAAACTCTTATTAATACAGCTTGTGTACAAATTCCAATAAAAAAAAATGAGAGGAGAATCAACCTCTAAAGGCTATCATTTTTAAACAAATATTTCATGATCTAAACATGAAATATTTGCACACAATCGACTGTGTTAATTTCTTACATAAGAAAAACATTTTTTAATTATCAAAATATAATAAGAATGAAATCTTTTATAAAACATTTGATTGGCTACTGGTTTTACCATACGACTAGCTATCAGAAGGGAGAAGGGTAAAGATAGCACATGTGCTTATATTATTTTCAAATTTCGGTGCATTTGTTATAGAGGAGTTGAAACAATAATTCCAAATAATCTATACACTGCCAAATAGACTAATTTCTGTTAGGATACTATATGAGTTTTTCGTTTAATATTTTTCAAAAAAAAATTTTTTTTTTTTTTTGAAAAAATAAAAAGGTAAACAAGAACAAGGGGCTCGCAAATTTGAGAAAAATTTAACAAAGGGCTCGTGCGAGTCCCTTATAGCTCACCACTGCATATGCTCTTGGTGTATGTTTATAATGTCTAAGAAAATCGAATCGCATGCCACATGTGAAATTAGTTCAGTTATCTGTTTCTTGAATGCAAGGAATGTTAAAGCAGCTGAAATTCATTGGCAAATTATTGAGGTTCACGGAGAACAAGGAATGAGCGATTCAATGGTACGAAGATGGGCAAGACTTTTTAATGAAGGAAGGACAGGTGTGCACGATGATGAACGGAGTGGGCGACCATCTTTAGTGATTGATGATTTGGTGCATTCAGTTGAAGAGAAGATTCGACAGAATAGGGGATTCACTATGACGTCACTCTCGCTGCAATTTCCAGAAGTTTAATGTTCATGTCTTCATGAAATTGTGTCAGAGAAACTGAACTATCGGAAATTATGCACACGCTAGGTGCTGAAGTTGCTTACAGAAAAACACGAAGTAAATCGGCTGGGCAGTGTGTTGGAATTCTTGACACGCTATCATGAGGATGGCGATGCTTTCCTGAGCAGACTTGTCACCAGGGACAAGACTTTGGTGTCACATGCAACCCTTGAATCCAAACAGTCCATGGAGTGGGGGCACACCTCATTACCAGTCAAGATTGAAGACAACAGTTTCCACTCGGAAAATCATGTGCACTGTGTTTTGGGACAGACAAGGAATTTTGCTGATAGACTTCTTGGGTCAAGGCCTCACAATCAACACGAGTATGTACTGCCAAACCCTTAAGAAACTGCATCACGCAATCCAAAATAAACAATTTGACATGCTTACCAAGGGTTATTTTGATTCATGATAATGCTTGCCCACACACACCCACGGCGGCGTAACTCAAATTCTCGCCACCTTCGGCTGGGAACAATTCCATCATCCCCCATATAGTCCTGACCTTGAGGTAAGCGACTTTCACCTGTTCAAACATCTGAAATCTTTCCTTGGTTGTTTCAAGATGACAACGAAGTCAAAGAAGCGGTCAATACGTGGTTTGCGTCACAGGCAGCAACCGTCTACGATGAAGGTATACAACTCTTGGTGCCCAGTTATGATAAGTGCCTGAACAATGGCAGAAATTATGTAGAAAAGTAGTGAAAGATGTCTACTTTAATTTCCAATAAAGTTTTTTTTGGAAGTACAGGGTGTTCGGGATAAATTTGACAGTTTCGTAAGGAAAAAGAAAATCTTCTTTGTATCTATTAAATTTAATGAATTGACAAAAAAACATTACAGGCAGAGTTAATTACAATACTATCAACAAGATTTACTCAAAATAACCACCATTAGCATCGATCACAGCTTCAATTCTGCTTCGGAACCTCGAACAAGCTGATGCTACAGTCTCCCTGGGAAGGGCCGCAAAAACTGTTTTAATTTTATCCATTAACTGGGCTTTTGTATTACTGGAAGTGCGATTGGTGTCTTTTTCAACTGCGCCCCATACAAAATAATCCATGGGGTTAAGGTCTGGGGAGTTTGGAGGCCAAACATTTGGACTGGTGAAGTCGTAGAAATTTTCAGACAACCATTTTTGACTTTTCCCAGAGGTGTGGCAAGGGGCCGAATCCTGCTGCCATACATACGGCCTACCATTGGCTACCCTTGTTATCCAGGGCTTGACTACAGTTAGCAACTCCACGAACAAAGCCCGAATTCCAATGCCAGGGTTCTTCAACACCTGTTCCTGCAGATTTGCGAGGAATTCTGCTGTACGAACGCAATCAGATCGTCTGCTAGGGATCTTTCATCTTGCTACATCCTCGTAGTCACCATTGCAAGTCTCTAGTTCTTGCCTGATTGTTTTTACTGTATTCAGGGAGCATTGGGCAGCAGTCGTAATATCCTTATTTTGATGGCGGGCACGAATCATCATGATACAAGTTATTCTCTTCCATGATTCAGGTGGGTTACAGCTATCCATCCTTTCTGACATCTTGTATATGAATGAAGAAGGGTCCAAACTTTTAAATGAAGAGAAGTGTGTGTTAATACATGTAACTTACGGAAAAATATAATTAATTATAAATATGTCAAATTTATCCCGAACACCCTGTATATTTTTGTTTCTCTGACAGCCCATTGGAACTTACTTTCTGGATGTCCCTCGTATTTACTGGCAACCTTGTATAACATTAATATTTGATAATGTTAAGACATAATTTGAATATGTGCAACTAAACAAATCAATATTTATATATTTTATATGGTCACTTAAGGGTCAAAGCCACTTAATCAAGACAGCCTGTAAAGAATATGTAAGGAAAAAAATCAAGGCTTCTAACCCCAATGTCCAATCCTCACTTTCTGGCATGTTATGACTGAATAAATAAGGATGGACTGGCAAATTTCTCTGACTCAGTCAATAAAACTGCATTCTGTATCATTTGAAACTGAAACCAGGACTATAAATGACAACATAATGAAAAACCATTCAGGCCGAAGCACTGAGGCTTCACCCAATTAAACCTGAACAAGTACTGCCTTCTTAACTTGCAACCTACATTTAGGCCAAATGTAATATAATCTATCTGCATGATTTATAAAGATAAAATAATAAAAACAAATTCAAAAGCTGAAATAATTTTAACTAGAACTCAAAGTCTCAAACAGCCTCAATTAAATACTGTGCAATGTGTGATAGTTCAAACAATTTAACTAATGCTGATTACTAAAAGTGATGCAGGTACAGGCTCTCATATACCTGTGATCTGTTGTTCTTGTCAAAGAACTGCATTGTGGATCTGTTGTTCTTGTCAAAGAACTGTATGCATTTATATTGCTTAATGGATAAAACTAGGTAACCAGAAAGATACCCTCACACAGCCTTTTATGGAATGCAAAGAACCAACTGGATTCTGACATCACATTCAAACTTTGCTTTTGTTTGGTGTACCCCATTAGGTATACACCTGGATACTGCACAAACCAGCAATCTGGAATAAATTTAGTTTAATCCTTTATCCAAATGTGAGCAAACAAAGTTTGCACCTGAAAGTATCTTCAGGACTTAGGTAAGGTAGTACAACATCGGACAATTCGTTGCAAAGGAGGAGCAAGCTAACATCACTTCTATCTCAATATCTCCCATAATGCAAAACATCTCCTTGTGGATATGTATTTTCAACATCTTTCTCTAAATCCGGAGTAATTTAATAAAAAGGTGGCACACCGTTTGGCAACTCCTATAGGTAGAGATGACCTTGCTAATGCTTCTGCCTGGTATCTCCACTTTGGCCTGGCTCCCACTGAAGAGACCTCAATAAAGGTCGAAACTAGTCTGGGTAGTGGCCCTTCCCTTAATGCATAACATTATACATATCCACAAGGAGATGTGTTTTGCATTATGGGAGATATTGAGATAGGAGTGATGTTAGCTTGCTCCACCTTTGCAACGAGTTGCCCGATGTTGTACTACCGTACCCCAGTCCTGAAGATACTTTCGGGCGCAAACTTTGTTTGCTCACACTTGGATAAAGGATTAAACTAAATTTATTATAGTCTAACCAAGTGAAAAATAAACTTTCACCAGCAATCTGGGTTTTACCTAGCCAAAATGTATTCTGTATTGGCTTAAACTAGTGTTTATCAAGTGTGGTAAGCGTACCCCCCGGGGGTACGCGAAAGGTCGTTAGGGGTACATGGCAATTTTCAGCTATGCATAATTAAAGGAGTCATATTTTTCAACAACAAACAGTGCAATTAGAGACAACTAGGATAAAACGGCACTAACTAATGAATCACATCCCCTCTCCAACAGAAACTGCTGTATAGACCAAGCAAAACCATATGTTGCCGGTGGAACATATGGTTTTGCTTGACACCACCCCCGTTGTTAACATGTTAAAACTAAGAAATACATAGTGAATGTGTTTCAGATATTATGGAATTCGGTTGAAGGGAATTAGCATTTCAACTCAACTGTTTAAATGCTAATTTGTCTTTGGTTCGCACAATCTTTTGTTAATACCACACCAATCATATGCAGTTCTTCGCTGCTCTACGTATCTCAAGTCTTGCAAATTACTGGTAATTTTTGCTTGAAATAATGGGAAAGATGATGCTATTTGGGTAGATGACTTTGACGATGCACACAAAGAAACTGTTCTCGATGCCAAAAGTAGTGATAGCGAGTAGGATCTTCTTGGTAAGTCGCACCATTTTCAGTTTTTTTCTGAAAACTTTAGTTTCCAAAAATTCCCGCACGTATCTCGCAACACGATTTTTTAGCTTTACTTTTAGGAAAAAAGTTATATTCGAGTAAATACAGTATTTTTTTTAGCTTTCAAATTCTTACGTATGGATCATTGGTTAAAGACTGGATTTATAAAATCCCCAAAAGAGAGCAATAGAGCAAATACAAGTAGCTGTAGGCAACAAGGAAACGATATTGCATCTGGATCAAATGATATTGATAAGAGTGTGTCGTCTGACATCTCTAGAGAACCAAAATTTAAAAATAAATCATATTTTTTTTTGTTTACATGAACATATAAATTCAAATAAAATATTTAATTTTAATATTTTTAAATTAATTAATTTAAATTAATTAATTGATTAATTTATTTTTTAATTAATTAGGGGGGTACTTAGTAATAATGAAAATTTAAGAAGGGGTACGCGGATATCTGAAGTTTGAGAAACACTGGTTTAAACAAAAAGAAAAGAAAATGAAATGCCTGCTCAGTCACTACAAAATTAAACAAAGTCCATACTATTTTTATCTGGGAACAAAAGCAAGCAATGATCAGCTACAAACTCGACATCAATAGAATTCAAGATAGGCACTGTCAATACAAGAAATACCAACAGAAAAGAAGTGGAACTGGCAGAAGAATTTGAAAAGTATCATACAATAATAATCGCTGATGCAAAAACAAAAATAACAGCAGAAGAGATTCTTCTGTTTTTGTCTTTATTTTGGGACAATATAACTACAAGATGTATATTCAAGAGGCAGCAATGATTGGGGAAAGGAAATGGTAATTATAAAACATAAAGATAATCAATCTTCAGTGGGCAGGCAATTCGAAACAGTGACATGGCCAAACATCAGAATAGGGAACTGGACAATGAAATTATTTGTATATGCGATTCATATAAAAAGTTCTACTAAGGAAGAAATTTTTCAAAATCATTAGAGAAGGCAGCTAACAAAGAAAAGGGAAAGGCTAGTCCTTGTTGGAAATCTAAACAGCATAACAGAAAACGAATACCAGACTAACGTTTTTAGAATTAAAGAAAACAGCAAAGCTGCAAAATTAATAATATTGAAAAGTACCTTGTAGATTTATGTTCAAAACAGAATGGTCATTATTAATACCATGTTCCAGCATAAAGATGTGAACAAATTCATGTGATGAGAAGCTAAGAAAAATCGCACTATGTTACTATTGATAGGTGATTTCAATGGTTAAGGACACAAAAATATATAATAGATTTGAAATAGGAAATGATCACCATTTAGTTTTGAGCAGGATAAAAATGAATTTCATATCAAAAACAAAATATGTATGAAAGTTTTTTTTTTAATTAAAGCAGCTTTCAGAAGTGAATTGTGAACTCAAATATACAATATTATTCAAAACAAGAATCAAACCTTGGAAACACAGTGACAGATTCTGAAGGAAATACTAATTCAGCCAGGAAATCAAGTGTTGAAGTTATCTACAATGATAGAAAAATCTGAACTCTATGGCAAATTTAAACTCAAAAGGCAGTCTTGGTAAAGAAAACTTCTCAAAAATTTATAGCAAGTCAGAATGTGCCTTGGAGAATACAATGTAAGAAAGCTAAGCTAAGCTACTTTTACACGTAGCTCAAGAGTTATAAGAAGCTTTTTGTAATGACATAGAAAATAGTGAAAGTTTTTTCACTTGGTTATACTATAAAATAAAGATGCCAAGAAATTATATTCTTGGTTTCATCCTTTATCTAAGCATAAGCAAACAAAGTTTGTGCGTGAAGTAACTTCACGACTTGCCCACTGGTATATAGAGGCTAATGACTTCGCATCAATTGCCATAGTATCCCATAATGCAATGCACAGGATATTACAAACATTATACATGTCTGTAATATCCTTACAGACATGTATAATGCTATGCATTATGGGAAGGGCCACTATCCAGACTGGTTTTGACCTTGATTGAGTCTCATCAGTGAGAGCCAGACCCAGAAGTGATACCAAGGTTGAAGTAATGCAGAAGTCATATTTCCATATACAAGTAGTCAAAAGGTGTGAAAGACCAAATGAAAAACTTTCAACATCTCTAATCCAAAGTATTTTAGTAATAGGGTGTGACATCTTTTGACTACTTGTATATGGAATTATGATTTCCCTTTAATATAAATAGCTCAGAAAATCATTCAAATATAATGATCTGCATTTAAATTTTGTAGATAAGGAAAAGGCACAAGATATCAAGAAAACATGTTATATGGTTAACAGGAAGGTGGTGTAAAATTATGTAAAACAAGCATGCACTCAACTGTTGTTCAGCATTTTTATGGATCATGTTATGAAAGAAAGTGATATGAAACATATCAATAATGAAGATACAAATCTCAGCGCTTTGCTTTATGCCAATGTTGTTACACTAAAATCGAGTACAAATTTGGCATGAAAATCAGTAATAAAAAGAAAAAAACCATGAAAATAGGCAGAACACAGAAAACATCACCTACATTCTCTACAAGGAACCAACTTATAGAACAAATAAAATATCAGCTATTTAGGCACAATTTTTAGCCATGATAGCAAATTAAATATCAAAATAGACATCAAAATAAATAAAACTGATATTACTGAAGGGAGGGAGGGGGGGGTCAAATGAATAAAATAAGAATGTATATATATAATAAGACAGAAATTAATCAAAACACTAAACTAGGTGTATATTAAAAACTAAAATTGTACACAAGACAATATGCAAACCAATTTTAACTGATAGGCCTGAGAGTTGGCATAGAAATGGAACAGCTGATCGAAGACTAGACATGATTTTCCTGAAAAAAAAATAAATAAGGGGATGTGAACAGTGGCAGAATCATTAAAAATGAAGATATCAGGAAAGAACTTGAAATTGTTAACATATGTCAGTAGAGCTTATCTTAGGTAGTATACTCACTTGAAGAGAGTGGAAGAGAAAAGGTTAGCAAAAAAAAATAGTGTCAATGTAAGGAATGAAGGAAAAGACACAGAGGACAACAGATTTAGATGAAGTTATGCAATTAGAAATGGCTTAGAAGACCAAATTATAAGATCTGACAATACTGGAATCATGACAATAGATAGTCTTGGAGGAAAATGATTAATAGGAAATTTAATAAACTTACCTAGCACCAGCAATATCCTGTACCTTGAGAGTACATATCAGAAATCTGATAATGAACTAATGCTGATAAAAGCAGAATTTTTTTTTATTACATTCTGTATCACTTATTCATAATGCTGCAGAGAATTTTATTTAATTACACAAAACATCTGAAGGGACTACATTCTGGTAGGTGTAATGGGAAGATTAATTGATTCATGGTTTATTGGCACAAGGACAGCAAAAGTTATACTGAACGAAAGGAAAAGTTACAGCAGTACACAAAATAATAATAAACAGTAATAATTAATATTCAATACAAAAAGCAAACTTAAAAAAATTTGTAAATTAAGCAATGCAATTAGTAATAATATTTTTGGTTTACAGATCAAGTGTTGATCAATTTTATTAACTTAACCAACTAGTTTCGCCAACTTTAACTGTTGGCGTCTTCAGGGCACTTACATATAGGCTGAAACAATTTCACAATTATGTGTAACTATAAAATTGACAACAATAACTGTAAAAAACTGACTAGAATAATTACAAATAAAATAGTATCGAACGTGCGTGAAACATGTATCGCGTGTGCAAGATTAGCTAGCTATTGCTAAGGAACTTTCTGTAGTTTGTATTAAAGTTCATTTCTTTTGTTTTTAAAGATTTGAATAAGGTTTTCCTATCTCTGGGAATATTAGGCAGTGATTTCTGTTAAGGTTGACAGTAGAACGGGCGACTGTGGCTGCTTCTTTGAAAATTCTTGAATGGTAATCTTCCTCTAAGTAAGGGGAACAACTTTTGTCCCACTCGATGACATGGTTAGTTGTAGAGAAATGAGACGATAGGCCAGAAATGTCCTGTCTGTTGTTTTTGAAATAGCCAATGTGTCCTTTTTTTTTTGCCTGATTTCAAGGCTTCTTGAAGTCTGTCCGATGTAACTAGAGCCACACGAGCATGGAATATTATAAATTCCAGCATATTTATAGAAAGGGTGGTTGTCTTTTGGAGATCTTAATAGTTTACAAATAGATTCTATTGGTTTAAATGTTACTCTTATTTTGTGTTGTTTGAGGAGGCTGGCGATCTTGTAGGAGATGCCACTTACAAACGGAATTGCAATAGTTTTTATATATCGAATATCTTCTTGTTCTTTTTGTGGTGGTTCAGAGAAAAGGACTTTATTGACTAGTCTTCTTGGATAGCCATTCAAGTACAGATTGTTGGAAATTAATGTTAACTCATCTTGAAGGGTCTCGTTGTCTGTTGTGATGCAAATCGCTCTCTTCTTTAACATGTGTACAATGCTGAGTTTATGCGAGATGTGGTGAGAGGAGCTGAAATGTAGGTAGTGACCTGTATTGGTTAGTTTTCTGTACACCGATAGATTTATACTGCCATCAATTTGTTTTTTGATTAAGATGTCTAAAAACGGTAGTTGTTTTTCTCTTTCAGAGTAAATTTAATAGAATGATGGAAGGAATTGATCTTTTTGAGAAAATCATATAGGTCATCTTTATTGTTGTTCCACACGATGAAGATATCGTCCACATATCTGAACCAAATTTTAGGTGTGGGAATAATTTGGGATAGGATTTTATTTTCTAAGTCTTCCATAAAGAGGTCAGCACATGAAGGTGAGAGTGGGCTCCCCCATCGCCAAGCCTGTTAATTGTTGGTAGATCTTATTTTTCCACGAAAAGTAGTTAGAATTTAGGCAGTGAGCAAACAATGAGGTTATATCTTGTGGGAACAAGGTACTTAACATGTCAATGACCTCCACTACAGGAACGTTTGTAAAGAGAGAGGTGACATCTAGGCTGGCTAGAAGATCATTATCCAATATGTTGATGATTTTTAGCCTTTCCACAAAATGTTCGGAGTTTTTAATGTAACTCTCTGAGTTGTGGATGTGTTGTTGTAAGAGTTTCGAGAGATGTTTTGACAATAAGTAGGTAGGAGAGTTTATTGCATCAACGATTGGGGCATCAACGAATACCAATGAATTGCATAGTAATTCATTGGTATCATGGTGGCTTTTTAACGTCAGATCTTTCGTTAAAAGATGGTAAACGAACAAGTCAGATAGTAGATGGTTTACTTTGTCCTCATAGTCCTTTGAGTTCAGTATTACAGTACTGTTTCCTTTATCTGCTTTAAGTATTATGATGTCCTTGTTGTTTTTTAAATTATGAATAGTTCTATCCAATGAGGAGAAGTTTTGTTTTGAGGAATAGGGAGAGGAAAGTATTATACAACTTTTTAGTCTTAGATCATTTGCTGTGTGAAACGGTAATAATGAGATTTCTTTTTCTAGACTACTACAGATGAAAACCTTAGGAATCTGTTGAGGAGCTATTGCATAGTTGATCGATGGCAGTATAAATCTATCGGTGTACAGAAAACCAACCAATACAGGTCGCTACCTACATTTCAGCTCCTCTCACCACATCTCACATAAACTCAGCATTGTACACATATTAAAGAAGAGAGCGATTCACATCACAACAGATGAGACCCTTCAAGGTGAGTTAACATTAATTCCCAACAATCTGTACTTGAACGGCTATCCAAGAAGACTAATCAATAAAGTCCTTTTCTCTGAACCACCACAAAAAGAACAAGAAGATATTCAATATATAAAAACTATTGCAATTCCGTTTGTAAGTGGCATCTCCTACAAGCTCGCCAGCCTCCTCAAACAACACAAAATAAGAGTAACATTTAAACCAATAGAATCTATTCGTAAACTACTAAGATCTCCAAAAGACAACCACCCTTTCTATAAATATGCTGGAGTTTATAATATTCCATGCTCGTGTGGCTCTAGTTACATTGGACAGACTTCAAGAAGCCTTGAAATCAGGCAAAAAAAAAAGGGCACATTGGCTATTTCAAAAACAACAGATAGGACATTTCTGGCCTATCGTCTCATTTCTCTACAACTAACCATGTCATCGAGTGGGACAAAAGTTGTTCCCCTTATTTAGAGGAAGATTACCATTCAAGAATTTTCAAAGCAGCAGCCACAGTTGCCCTTTCTACTGTCAACCTTAACAGAAATCACGGCCTAATACTCCCAGAGATATGGAAAACCCTAATCAAATCTTTAAAAACAAAAGAAATGAACTTTAATACAAACTACAGAAAGTTCCTTAGCAATAGCTAGCTAATCTTGCACACGCGATACGTGTTTCACGCACGTTCGATACTATTTTATTTGTAATTATTCTAGTCAGTTTTTTACAGTTATTGTTGTCAATTTTATAGTTACACATAATTGTGAGATTGTTTCAGCCTATATGTAAGTGCCCTGAAGACGCCAACAGTTAAAGTTGGCGAAACTAGTTGGTTAAGTTAATAAAATTGATCAACACTTGATCTGTTAACCAAAAATATTATTACTAATTCTCAGGATCAAGAAAATAAACCTTCATTAAGCAATGCAATATCGATTAAAAAAATAGAATTCATAATCAAATATGCTTATATAAGTTAATTCTTCGTAAAAATTTAAAATTGTCATACAATTTGCCCATCTGCCTGAATGTACATGGCTCAGCTAAATAAGTAAAACTTTCATTCTTCTCTTGTCAAGTGTTGGCACTTCTCTATAATATTACTCAAATGGTGAGATGCATGTTATATTTTTCACACATAGGTGGGTCAACAGCCCTCAATAAATAAGAATGTGTAAGATCACTGTGACCTATGCAAAGCCCAGAAAGAACAACTTCGCCTAGTCTGTTTCTACATCAACTAGAATGACACAATGCTTAATTTCAGGCTTAACCTCATGCAATTTGCTTGTCAGTGCTCACTTCCATTAAGACTGCCATTTGGTAATTAGCTTTAATCTCATAAGCTATCCGAAGTCTGTATGTGGGACTGTCAAACAATGCATGGAAAAAGTATGAGCTGATTTAGCAGCTGCAATGTCATTTCCTTTAATTCAAATGTGGCTGGGACTCCAGCACAATCAAACATTAAAATTAAGGGTTTTCATTTTGTACAACAGTTGCAAAACCTCACAAAACACTGGATGTAGATTATACACAGGAGACAAGATGGTCTGTAAAGAACTCAATGAGTCTGTATAAATTACACACTTTGGATTTTTTCTTTTATATGCACAAGTTGAATTGGATGCAATTCTGCTGTATAATCACTTCAATCAAGCAGGATCTGTTTGGATATAATGTCAGGAAACAGCAGCCAACAGAGGTCTCATATCTTGAACCATCAGTACAGATGGGCAAGAAATCAGAGTAGATTTCTCTGTGTATTGTCTTGTATAAAATGCATACCAAAAGGACAAGTGGCAGTCTGATGTGTGTGATATCTTTTCTCTGAGATGCTCAATATCATATTGAGCATCTCAGAGAAAAGATACTAGTCCATGTAGAATGCTCTGGAAGACTATTTTTAGGACATGGTAAAGAGACAACTGTTTTTGGGTAAGTAACAGAGTAGGTTCATTTGCTTTAAAATAAAGACTGAATAGGCAATGTGCAAAAAGCACCAGTAGCTATTCATTATAACCAGATGGATAAGGTCAAACCATCAAAGTGTGCACCTCCCATGTTTAACTATAAACCTGGGACACATAATCAAGCTTTGAATATATGGTGGAGCAAGTACCATCAGCATGCCATTCTGTAGAGAATAGAGTGCAAAGGATATTCAATGTTTTTTTTGCACTTTTCCCTAAGATAATGAATGTGTGTAAGGAATGTAAGCTTTCTGTCAAAGATGAGTCCCAAGAAAACTTGGTCTGTGGTGCTACTAGAATACTTAGTCCCATTTTTAAATCAGGATCTGGGTGTAGGATGCATTTTCAGAAGTGTACACAGTTTTTTTCTGCTGAAAACCCTAACCCATTACTAAGAGCCCATGAAGAGACTTGTCAATTGCTTGTTGAAGTTGTCTTTCAATTACCCTCATGTTAAAAGAGTGATAGTAAATATGAAGTCATCAACATATAGAGAAGGGAGAAAGCGGCTTGGTGAATGAATTAACTTTAATAGCAAAGAATGTCATACTTAAGAGCATTGAGGAATGTCCTCTTCTTGATGATATGGTTGATAAACATGCTTCAATTTTGTTTCAATAAGGAAATATTGTGAGTAGGCATATTTAAATAAATTATAATATTGGAATAAATTCATATAAAATATTATTCTATTAGTATAATTTTCATCAAAATATCAAAGACATCTTCAGTCTTTCGGACAAACAAGAAGATCTTTTATTCGGTTAGAAGAATACAAGTCTTATATGCAATACCTTGAGGCTGAATAGTCTGGACTTGCAGAGCATGCTATCAACACTAGACAGAGTTCACTAGAACAAAACAAGAGTCCTTCACAAAGGTCGATTCCTCATGGAACAGCTTGTAAAACTTTACTTCTCTCCTAAGTTAAACAGATCCAATGGTCTACATTTATCCCCTTTGTGGGAGGTTAGGAAAGATTAACTGATTTAAAATGTACTAACTTTATTTAATTGCATGTGTGTGTGTGTGTGTGTGTGTGTGTGTGTGTGTGTGTGTGTGTGTGTGTGTGTGTTTTTAATAAGTTAGAAAATTTAATGACGTTTTAGGTGGAATTTTTTGGAATTGTCAATTATTGTTCGATTAGCTTTTAACACATACTGAAGATGCCTTTGATACTTAGGTGAAAATTATACCAATAAAATAATATTTTAAGTGAGTTTATTCTGGTATTATCTCTCTTTCTCTCTCTTGGATCTCCTCGTGTCTGAGGACTCGTGACCTTCCTGATGATGCTTTGCCATTTCTTTCTCCCTTGTGCTTCTCTTATTGCTTGTTCTAGTTTAAGTCCAGTGATTCTTGATATTTGGTCAATCCATCTGTTGGGGGGGAGGGGGTTCCCTCTTTTTCTTTTTCCACAAGGTTTACCTTGGATGATTATTTTTTCCAGGCAGTTGCCTTCCCTTCTGCATATGTGTCCAAAATATTGCACAATTCTCTTTTCAATGTTTATCAGTCTTGTGTGGATATTCAGTTCTTCTGAGATAATTTTACTTGTTTGATTTTCTGTCCAAGACACTTTAACATTCTTCTCCAGCACCAGAGCTCAAACACCTCAATTCTTCTATCATCTTTTGTCATTGTCCAAGACTCAGAAGCATAGACAAAGATCGTAAAAACTAAGGTTTCTATGAGCTTAATTTCGGTCTTTTTGGAGATGTGCCTGTCTTTCCAGATCTTAGTCAAATCTGTCATCTTTTTCTTAACTAGTGCTATTCTTCTTATCTCTTTTTTACATCCATCTTTTTTTGTTATTATCACTTCAAGGTAGTTGAAATTGTCGACAATTTCAATTCCTTTTATATCCATCTCTTCTGTGTTGTTTAAATCATTATTTTGGTTTAATCTTGATTTATTCGTAAACCATAGCTTAAGCTTTCCCATTCTAATTGATTTAGGATGGATTTTAATTGATGTTCGTCTGTGGCTATTATCACTGTGTTATCTGCGTATCGTAGGTTAGTGATTGTTCAGCCACCTAATTGAATGCCTCCATTCCACTTTTTTAGAGATCTTTTCTAGAGAGTAATGGTGAGAGTATGCATCTTTGTCTTGATCCTTTTTAACAATGGAATGCAGGGGTCAGCGAGATTTTAATTCTTACTGTTGCTTGATTCCCTTGATATACGTTCTTTATGAGGGTTACTAGATGGTTTGGTATTCCCGATTCTTGCATGATATCACATAAAATATCTCACCTCATACAGTCAAAGGCTGTATGAGGCGAGATATTTTATGTGATATCATGCAAATATCATTCAATAATTTCATGAATTAAGTTGAATTCCATTGCTTTTTTGTCTGATATTGGATATATGATCTCAAGTTCCTCGACTTTCTCAATCCTGCTTGTTCTTCTGAGATTTGATGGTCTATAAAACTTTGTAGACCATGTAGGTGGTTGCTTAAGGGTCAAAGCTGTATAACTGAGAGAAGACCTCCACATAACCTTCAAAGGAATGCGGAAAAACCGACAGGGTTTCTGACCTAATGTCCAATCCTCTCCTTCTCATGGTGCATCCTATTGGGTACCTGGATATTGAACAAACGAGGATAGGCTGGCAATTTGGGATTTAGCCAACCAAATTGTACTCCTATTGGCTTAAACCAAAATACAAAATGATGGTACAACATGACAAAATTTCATGCTGGTTGGGGCATCGCCCAGTTAAACAAGGCTCCCATTGTTTTCGCCAGGGAACCAGAGCAAACAGCGAAAAGTCAGCTAGCGGAACAAATCCTAAACCCATTCCAACTCAACATCACCAGATTTCATGATTGGTACTATCAACATAAGAAGCTATTAGAGTATTCGAGGGCTAGGGCCTCCTCTTTCAACTAATGAGGGTTACTAGATGGTTTGGTATTCCTGATTCTTGCATGATATCACATTCTTACTATATCACTTATGATATCACTACTAACATTCTTAGTAGTGGGCAGCAGCACTACTAGTATCTTGTAGTATACATGCTACAAGAGGCAGAGATCCAGAGGACTGACATGGCTACAACATAATAACCATGGGCAATGACAAATTGTTCGTCTCTATGGCCAGGATACTGAAGTAGAGAAGGCAACTGGAAACCACTATTATCAGCCGACGATAACCTTCATGATGATGATGCAGACCTATAACAGAGGGGCGACAGCCAGCCCAGCACACCAAGTCTGTACCGCTAAGCATGGAGGGGAAAGAAATGTACAACAGAGACCAAAATTTCACTAGGCTGAGGAATAATGATATCAACAAGACTGATGACACTCCCAGCTGACAAAATCACCAATCACATCATCATAAAATAATTCTCAGAAAGACCTTTAAGATAGGAACATAGGACATCAGAGGACTCCTGCAACCTGGGAAACTAGACATGATACAGAATGAAATGGAAGACAATAAGATACTAATCTTAGGGTTGGCTGAATTCACCCCACTGGAAAGAACGTGGTCATTTTACAACATAAGGGAAACGAGATGTTTTCTCTGGTCCAGACCATCATCAGCAAATTCCTGACATGTACCCTCAAGGGGTCTACAGGATATGATAGTATTACATGAAAAACTTACAACATTACTAACTTCCTACCTACAATTTTCGTCCAAATCAATCTTACCCATCAAGATTCCAATATTATCAGATCTTATACTTGTCTTTTAAGGCACTTTTTTCTATATCAATCAATCTATATCTTGGTCTTCTTCTGGGTCCTTTTCTTGCCAACCTGACAGAGAACACTTGTTTTGCTAATCTTTCCTCTCCCATTCTGTTTAAGTGACCATACCACCTGAGATTAGCTCTGCTAACACATTCCTGAATGCTGACAATGTCAAGTTCTTTCCTAATATCCTCGTTTTAAATATGATATTGCCATCAATGCCATCCGTTCATGCCCCCTAATCTTTCTTAGGATGTACATATCTGCAGTCTCTAGTCTTTGGTCAAGTGTTTTACTTCTAACCCAGCTCCCAGATCCAAAAGTTAAAATCTGTTTGAACACTGTCTTGTATACAGCTAATTTAGTGTTCCAACTAATTTCTCTCTTATTCCATATGAATTTATTCAATTGACTTACTACCATACCAGCTTTGTTGATTTTGTTGTCTATTTCCATATTTAATTTACCATCTTCATTAAAAATTGTGCCTAAGTAGCTGAAATGTTTTACTTGTTCCACAGGTTCTCCGTTCACAAAGCAGTTGACATTTTCAATGATTCTGCCTATTTTCATTGTCTTTGTCATTTTATTGCTAACCTTCATACCATATCTATTACAACAGCTATTCAATTTAGTCAGAGAATCTTGCAGACTTGTAGTGGATTTATTTAGAAGTACAACATCATCTGCATAAAGCAAAAGCTGACATTAACATCTCCAATTTTGATATCATGTTTAATACCATTTTCCTTCATAATGTGATCCATATAGATAATGAATAACAGAGGGGATAATGTACATCCTTGTCTCACACCAGATTTAAAATTAAACCATCTTCCTGTAATTCCTTCAATTCTAACTGCTGACTTACAACTCAAATACAGACTAACTATTGCTTGATATCATGCCCCACTGACACCGTACAACTGAAGCGTATCAAACAGCTTCTCTCTTGGCACCTTGTCATATGCCTTTTCCAGATCGACAAAACTTAAATACAGATCTTTGTTATATTCCCATGATTTCTCCACTATTTGTCGTAAAGTGAAGATCTGATCCTGACAGCCTCTATTTGGCCTGAATCCAGCTTGTTCTTCACCAAGCTTTTCTTCCACAATCCTTCTCAGCCGTTTCTCAAGTATACTGGCATAAATCTTACCAGGAACACTCAGTAGGGAAATATCTCTGTAATTCCTCCTCCTAGGGTTAGTAAGAGAGAAAAGCGACAGATAGAAAGCTTAAAGTAAAGAACCCTCATTAGGAGGGTTCACTTTCCTGTTTTAATTAAAATTTTCCAAAATTAAAGAGGTCTTTTAATATACTATATCTCTAGGCTGTGCCAAAGTTTTTTCCACGTTAAAGTAGATAAACTGATGTTCTCATTTCAGTGTTGGAAATAAGTTTGTTGCTTTATAAGCACTAGGGAATAACAGCATTGTATAACATGCAGTTAACATGGTATAGCAGCAGATGCTATTAAACATGGAGGAAAAGAGCTTTGGAAACAATTGCTAAATATCTGTAATACATCTAGTTACATTCAACATTCAATCTCAATGGAGAAAAGACTTAATAATACTAACTACTTAAGAAATGCAATTTGAACAATCCAGAAAATTACAGAGTAATCACACTACTTCCTAACACACTGAAAATCTATAACAGGATGCTTCTAAACTGAATTGCACTACATGTAACACCTCTTCTACTCAAAAATCAAGCAGGTTTCTTGATAAACAGAAGCACTGTTGAACACATCCATTATCTAAAGAGACTGCTAGAAGGAGCAAGAGATAAAATCCTTTCCTTCATTTAAAAACTTCATAGATTTCTCAAAGGCTTTCAATTCAATCAATAAACAAAGGATGTTCAAAATTCTCTGTTATTATGACATACCCTTAAAAATAATCAAAGCAATAGCAGAACCATACAGAACTATCACGCTCGGATAGTGGTTAATGGAGATATGACCGACAGTTTTCTTATTTCCACTGGAGTTCTTCAGAGAGACTCTTTGGCATCATATCTTTTCATTATTACCCATATGTATTCAGACTCGCAGGAAATTAGTACGAAATAATTCTTGAAAATTCGGCAAGACAAACCCACATGAGTAGTAGATTTTGTAGATAATGTGTTGATTACAAGAGTGATAGTAAATTGACTGCCCAAAACCACTTAGACAATTTATGTAAAATGCAGCACTGATCAGGTTGCAGTTAAATAGCAGTCCTAAAGAACAGAATAGAAGGAAATATTAGGCTAAATGACCAATGTGGTCATTGGTTATTTGGCCTAATATCAAGCCTTATATTCTGTTCTTTAGCCTTGAAGTAAATGATTTTCAGTACCTACATCAATACACTGACATGGTGAAAAGCAAATACAAAGGCCTTCAAAGCCCATAAAAGTGTAACATCTGGAAATCTAAATCTCACCATACGAATACCAAAATTTGTCTGTACAAAACCATCAGTCGATCCATATTTATATATGGTGCCCAGACATGGAACATTACTCAACAAGCAGTTAATATTCAATAGATGATATTTCTGTATATAATTCCCTATTCATACATGACTAAATGATGGATGGATGTCAACAGGACAACATGCCTTCGAACAATACTAAGACATATACAAGGTAATGGCATGAAGAATGACAGCAAAGACACCTAACAGAAAAAATTCAAAAATTCAACTGAGATGGTTGGGACTAACGTAGACATCCGCCATCACCTATATTCAGTATTTTTACTCTCTGCAAGCAAACTAATACACACAGAAAGAGGAAGACCAAAGAAACAGTTCTGGCAATACACAAGAAAACATTTTTGAAAATGAAGCTCATGAACATCTGATATTTGCCATTTGGAACAAAAGTGGGGTGCTTAAGGGTCAAAGCTGTATAACTGAGAGAAGACCTCCACATAACCTTTAAAGGAATGCTGAGAACCGACCAGGGCTTCTGACCAAATGTTCAGTCCTCACCTTCTCATGGTGCACCCTGTTAGGTATCTACCTGGATACTGAACAAATGAGGGGTGGGCTGTCAAATTTGTGATTTAGCTGACCAAATTGCATTCTTATTGGCTTAAACCACAATATTAAATGATGGTACGACATGACAACTTCATGCTGGCTGGGACGTCGCCTGGTTAAACAAGGCTCCCATTGTTTTCGCCAGGGAACCAGGGCAAACAATGAAAAGTCAGCTAGTGGAACAAATCCTAAAACCCATCCCAACTCAACATCACCAGATTTTATGATTGGTACTATCAACATAAGAAGCCTGAATGGCAAAGAAATGGAGCTAGCTGAGGAACTGGATAAGTACCAGATCGACATAATAGAGGTGACTGAAACAAAAAAGGCAAAAACTGGTGAGATCTTTCTGAGCAATAAATACAAAATGATATATTCAGGCAATGACAATCAAGGAAAAGGAGTAGCCATAGTACTCAACAATAAATACGAGGCTAATCTTCTTGAATGGCAGGCAGTGTCAAGTAGAGTGATTTGGGCAAATATCAGAATGGGGAACTGAACAATGAGACTTATTTGTGCCTATGGTCCCACAGAAAGTTTTACTAAGGTAGAAGTGGAGGAATTTTTTGAGGCTTTAGAAAAAGCAACTGACACAATGAAAAAGAAAAAGTTGGTCTTTGTTGGGGATCTAAATAGCAGAGTAGGAAATGATTGTCAGACATACAAAAATATTTTGGGAAAATTTGAAGAAAAGAGCAAAGCTAATAATAATGGCAAATATATGTTGGATTTCTGTTCAGGACATAGACTGGTTATTATTAACACTATGTTCCAACACAAAAATGTGCACAAATTCAGATGGAGAGAGGAGGCAAGGAATAAGAAAAGTCTCATTGACTATGTAATTGTTGATAGTGTGTTTTCTCCCTGGTGCAAGCCACCAGTGTACAGAGGATTTGAAATTGGAAGTGATCACTATTTAGTCTTGAGCAGGCTAAAATTGAATTTCATATCGAAAAGAATAACATGTAAGAAAGTTTTAAAGCAAATAAAAGTTGAGCAGCTCTCAGATGTGAACTGTAGACTAAAATACACAAAGATTATTGAAGAAAAAATGAAAACGTTTGAGAACAGGAACTAAACTTTAGAGATTCAGTAGCAAGCCTTGAAGAAAACCCCGATTGATTCAGCTAGAGAGGCACGTGGTGAGGTTGTCTGCAAGGATAGAAAAATCTTAACTCCATGGTGGACACAGGAAGTTAAAGTTAAAGAGTCAGTGAAGGAAAAGAAGAAAGATTATCAAAAGTTCCTGGCAAATAAATCAGCTTGTGCTCTTAAAGAATACAGAGACAAATGTAAGAAAGCTAAACAGTTTGTAAAACTAGCTAAACAAAAGTCATGGGAGGACTTTGGCAAGAACATAGAAAATAAATATCAAGGCATACAGTCAGCAATATATATCCATACTTGAAGTAAAAAAAGCCATCAAAGGCTTGAAATGTGAAAAGGCAGCAGGAGTAGATGATACTCAACCAGAAATGCTTAAGTATGGTGGTATAAAAGTCTTACAGTGGCTGCACTGCATAGTTCAGAAGGCCTGGACAGAGAGGCAAATTCCCGATGATTGGAGCAGAGCTTTCATAGTACCCATATATAAAAAGGGAAATAAAACTGAATGTGAGAATTACAGAGGTATTTCCCTACTGAGTGTTCCTGGTAAGATTTATGCCAGTATACTTGAGAAACGATTGAGAAGGATCATGGAAGAGAAGCATGGAGAAGAACAAGCTGGATTCAGGTCAAATAGAGGCTATCTGGCCTGAAACTAACAGTAAAATCAGGATCAGATTTTCACTTTACGACAAATAGTGGAGAAATCATGGGAATATAACAAAGATCTGTATTTAAGTTTTGTCAATCTGGAAAAGGCATATGACAAGGTGCCAAGAGAGAAGCTGTTTGATACGCTACAGTTGTATGGTGTCAGTGGGGCATGATATCAAGCAATAGTTAGTCTGTATTTGAGTTGTAAGTCAGCGGTTAGAAGTGAAGGAATTACAGGAAGATGGTTTAATGTTAAATCTGGTGTGAGACAAGGATGTACATTATCCCCTCTGTTATTCATTATCTATATGGATCACATTATGAAGGAAAATGGTATTAAACATGATATCAAAATTGGAGATGTTAATGTGAGCGCTTTGCTTTATGCAGATGACATTATACTTCGAATAAATCCGGTACAAGATTTCCTGACTAAATTAAATAACTGTTGTAATAGATATGGTAAGAAGGTCAGCAATAACAAGACAAAGACAATAAAAATAGGCAGAAGCATTGAAAATATCAACCGTATTTTGAATGGAGAACCTACAGAACAAGTAAAACATTTCAGCTACTTAGGCACAATTTTTAGTAAAAATGGGAAATTTAATAAGGAAATAGACAACAAAATCAACAAAGCTGGTATGGTAGGAAGTCAACTGAATAAATTTATATGGAATAAGAGAGAAATTAGTCAAAATACTAAATTAGCTGTATGCAGGACAGTGTTCAAACCAATATTAACTTATAGATCTGAGAGCTGGGTCAGAAGTAAAACACTTGACCAAAGACAGCAGATATGAGAATCCTGAGAAAGGCGCGGATGGCGTCAGTAGCAATATCGTATTAAAAACCAAGATATTAGGAAAGAACTTGACATTATTAGCATCGAGGAATGTGTTAGCAGAGCTAATCTCAGGTGGTATGGTCAGTTAAACAGAATGGGAGAGGAAAGATTAGCAAAACACGTGTTCTCTGCCATGTTGGCAGTAAAAAGACCAAGAGGAAGAGCAAGATATCGGTGGATCGATACAGTAAAAAGTGCCTTAGAAGATAGAGAAATATAAGATCTGATAATATGAGAAATTTTCTTTTGGATTTATTAGCGGACCATAGTTCTTTATAAATATATACAATCGTCGACAAGTTTTAATAAATAATAAATCCAAAAGAAAATTTCTCATACTTGGTATAAAGGGACCAAATATTAACAGTTACAAAGATCTGATAATGTAAAAGTCTTGACAGGTAACAGATTTATTTGGAGGAAAATTGTAGATAGGAAGTTAGTAATGATGTAAGTTTTTCATGTAATACTATCATATCCTGTACACCCCTTGAGGGTAAATGTCAGGAATTTGATGATGATAAAACAGAGCAACCTGCCTAACTTTCATCTAATAGACTAACTCCATGAGTTTTTGCTATATGAATATGTCTATATATAATTCCATATTTGTCCATGAATAAACGATAACTTGATGTCATCAGGACCTACTGAGCTGGAATGTTCAAGTAAAATAGGTATTTTTTAGTTCCTTCTTAAAGAATGGCTGATTGTGCAGCTCTAATCCTTTGGCAGAAAAGCTTAGCTGCTGTTTCTTTTGTTGCTCTTTGAATATTAAGAAATGAGGATGACATGAAGCTGTTCCTAAGATTCTGGGAAGTTTTTACCCAGTGTCTACAAAACCTTTAGGATCAGCAACAACACATCCATTATGTTCCAAGCTAGACAAATTGTGTGCTCTGTATCTACCTTTCATTTTCCAGATTTTACTCCATACAATTTTTGCAGGGAAGCAAAACATGGATCATAAAATGGAAAGATGAAAAACGAATTCAAATAGCAGAAACAAAATTTCTCAGAAAAACAGTTGGATATACCAAGGGGGACCATAAAACAAAAGAAGAAATTTTACAATCCCTGAATATAAAACCAATGAATCACTACACAGGACAGTATAAACAAAAATGGATAGAACATTTAAATTGAATGGACAACAGCAGACTACCGAAAATATTATACAGATATAAAATAAGTGGAAAAAGAAGAATCGGAAAACCAAGAAAAAGATGGCATGAGACCGGAATAGGCCACTTCGCCTAAAATCCATGTTAGGAAGAAGACAAAATTTGCACTGGTTGTTTGATTAATTCATGATGTAAACTGGATCCAAGATTGATTTTTTGGCTGATGTCTCACATAATAGGCCTTAGCCCGAGCATGTTTAAAAGCTATTAAGTTTGTTTTGGTAGGGTATTCTATGAAATAAATTGCATGCTTTAATTTGATCTTTTTGGACTGCTTGGCACTCAGCAAGATGTTTTACAAACTGCAGTTGTTGCTACATGGACAATACAACCTGTTACAAACTTTGCTACTTTGTTGATGGGTGTTTGGCTGCCTCCTTCAGCAATAAATTTTGCATTATGGAAAAAAGCATTCCAGTCAGTCTGATTTGTTTTCCACATGGACTGTAAGAGAACATGGTTCATGTGAAGATAACAGGAGAATTTTGTGCAAATAACAGGAGAATAGTCACTTTCGACATCCCACATGAGCAGTAGAAAAATGGCAGGGAAGCAGATTGTTAAGATCTATTGCAGAATATGAGAGGGTAGACATACAGAAGAAATTATTGAATCTATTATTCAAAAGGGAGAGGTCATTATTGTCAAAGATTCATTCAATGATGCAATCACTTCCATTTATGTAGCACTACCCCGTAGTGTTGTGCCCATTAAACCCACCCATAAAAAGTATGGGCTCAGACAGTTGCAAGATTTCATTTAATTCAGCACCGGGTGGGTAAATAAATTGAACATACTGAAATAAGAAATCACACAGGCAGGGTGAATTGCTACTGCTTCCAGAGCAGTATTAAGTTGGGCATGATGGAAAGGAGCATGACTACCCACTAGGATAACTACTCCACCATGAGCAGGACTATCTCCAGTTCTGTCCTTGAAAACAATGGTGAAATTCCTTAATGTAGGATCCTCACTAGGATTTTAAATTTGTTTCCTCCACACAAAAATAGGAAGGCTTGTGTTTCTGCTGCAAAATTTGATATCATTAAGATTCTGTCGAAATCCACAACAGTTCCATCGTGAAAATGTTCCAATTGTTTTGGCTTTGTAGATTTGTCTGATTTTCTAGGACCTTGAAGGCTTAGCTTTGTCCGATTAATATTTATCAACTGAGTTTGGGAAGTACGGATGGCCAGTGTCCATCTCTCTTCCTCTGGAAAACTATTCAATACATCATCTGATGTGTCAGGGTCATTTGGTAATAGTTTACTTTTAATGGCATACCAAAGTATCCTTTTTTTTTCTTTTTTTTTTTTGTAAAGGTGTCTGGCGGTTAATTTTTAAGTGATATCCTGAACCATAATTTTTTTGACAAGCAGATTCTTGTTGAACGAAACCATTTTTGGAGTTGTTTCTAGAGTGAGACTGTAGATCATGTGACTGATGCACTCAGCGGAGAACGTGAAGTAGTCACGATCATAAAGTTCGGGTATGGTGAAATTATCAGATGGTGGAATAGATATACAAGTTTAAGTTGTTGAAATTTTCCTAACTGCCACCTTCTCAGCATAAGAGGATCCCGGATGTAGTGGTGACAACTTCCTTTTTTTTTGCATCCTGATATGATATATTTTGCTCTGTTTTAATCTTTTGTATTTCTTTTTCATCTTTCCACTTTTAACATGCACAGGAGTAAGCTAGATGATCTGTCTGACATTTAACATATTTAACTTTCTTTGCAGAGCAATAAATGTTATCATGGTCCTTACTAACACGTTGGATACATGTGGTAGAACAGTGATTCTTAACCTTTTTAAAGTCACGGACCACTTTTGATTATAAGAAAAATTTGATGAACACCAAAGGCATTAGGGTCATAAAATTAACAATAAAAATATGCATGGAATTGCCTTTTATAAAAATGGAACTTATTTTAATGTGATACTTGAGCTTGTCCGCTTTTGCAGATTTCAGCCATATCAGGTCTAATATGTGATATAGCTACGTTCATCTCCTTGTCTATATCAGTAAGTCTTTCACGCTTTTTAGTTTTTATATTGGTTAATATTGAGAAACCGAGCTCCCAGTTGAAAACTAACAAAATTTTTAGTGCTCTTGTGGAGAGAGCTGGGTATTCCGATTGGACAACAATCAAAAATTCCTCAAGAGTTATTTCAGAGAATTTCATTTTTAGAGTACGATCCATTGACAATGTAACTAATTGTTCTTCTTATAACAAAAATTCACAACTTGATGTATTAACTGTGCCAAATGGATTTCGTATCCAGTCATAATTGTGTGTATTTAAGGAAGGAAAGTAACTTGAAATCTTTTCTTCCAATATTGTTAATTGTTCTGTTATAACGGAAATAATTCCCTCGACATTTTTATTCAGAGTAGCCAATTACACTCAGAACTGTGTCATGTGACATCTTTCGCTGGCGGAACACTTGTAACCAGTTCATGGAACACAAGTGTTCTGGGGAACAACGGTTAAGAACCACTGTGGTAGAACATAAACAGGCAGTTTAAGCATGCCCATATTTCTGACACTCAAATCATCTTAGTGGATTAGGGATATACAGTATAACAGGACAGTTGAGATACTCTGCTTTTACAGATGATGGAGGATTAGTTATCAAAAGTAAGAACGATGTTCCTGGTCAGAACCAGGTGACCATCCCTATGCAACAATACGAGCCTCGCACCTGTCACTCCTTGATCTTTGAGCTTTTAACATATCTCTTCATCAGGATCAAGGAGATCTCATTCTGATATCACTTCTCCACAAGAATGAATGGTGTTCCACCCATTGGTGTGAAATGAATGGTATTCCCAGTAGTTTTTCAGAATGTTGCTGACATGTTTCCAAAAAGATATCACCAAAAAATAGTTTTAAACATAGTTTTGGGAGAAACTGCCAATTCTTAAAATTTTTGAATAAAGAAGGGTGACATTTCCCCTATTGGCTTTTCACCTGTTGCATGAATGATCAGAAACACTTTTGTTTCTTACTTCTGTTATTAAATGATGGACCCCCTGAAACATTTGAGAATGAAGAATTCAAGCTCAAGAAGGGGGGGGGGGTATCCAGTGCAAGAGCACCCAATCAACCATAGAACCATACAAAGAAGCCTACTAACCAGCAAACAATGACTGCACATGATAGTGGAACCAAGGCTATCCTGGACACTATACCAGCACCACAGTAGCATTGGTAAAAGAATTATTGCAACTCCACTGACCCTTGCAGGCAAGCTCAAGCTGAATGATCCTGGACAGGCCATCCAGGATCTTGCTGAAGCAGAGGCCAAAGTAGCACAAGACTACCAGGATCTCCTTTCTGTATGTCCATGGGTTGCACCACACAGCAATCAGGGCAGCAGAGCACTAGATCCTACCAATGGTAGCCTGGAAGAAAGGATAGTAAAAAAAATCATCAGAAGTAAAGCAAAGAATATGGGAAGAAAAGCAAAGAAAAAGAGCCAGTAAGATCACTGGAAGGTCCCCTCCACCACGAACAGGTGCCCTATGAGGAGGGCTATGGGAAGATATACTTACAATGTAACTGGAATCTAGAACTATGCTTTTGAAATAGAAGTCATAAAAATAATATGACCAGGATTTTACTGAATAACAACCCAATTCAATATGGTGGAGTAATGAGAATTTTTGCATCCTGTGCATAAATGTGCTATAAATACTTAGTACATTATTGCAGCAATTATTTAAAGTGAAAAAAGTTTACTTTAAGTTTTGTGCTCCAAAACTGATGAACAAGGCTATATGTTTTCATCATCAGTTATAGTTTCCTAAGTGTTTAGTTTAACTTTTCCTAATAAAACATAAAGAAAATAATTCTGTAACTTACCCAGTTGGTAACTGGAATGAAAAAAGAAACTCATGGTGTCCTTCTGACAGAACTTCTCGACCATCACCACTTTCTGAAATAACAATTGGAAAAAACTGATATGAATATTAAAAAAGAATTACTGTTTAGGTGATTTTATATGTATTTTTATGCCAGTTATGAAAATGAAATCAACCTTGATTAATGCACAAATTTAGAATTTTGTAAAATAGGTAAAAATTTTTCTCATAACAAATCAACTCATCAGGAGTGGGAATCAGTCTCTTTTCCTGCTCTGAAAGTTTGAGCAGATCGCTGCTTGCTTGTTCCTGTTTGGTATGGTAGGAATAAGGTATTGGATGTATGTGTGTGTGTGAGAGAGAAGTAGAATTGTTTCATACTATTTCATATTATATTTCAATATATTATATTATATTTCATTATATTGTTTCATGCTATGTTAAGAAGCATATTTCATTCCATCTTACATATTTTAATTATTCCATTCCATTTTACATATTACAAAAATATGTCCTTTGGTCATGTTGGGAAATTGATATGTTGGTTAATTAGGATATGTTTAACAGAATGTGCAACTATGTAGTACTGTAATAAATTTAGTTTAATCCTTTATCCCAGTGAGAGCAATCCCAGTCTTCCCAGTGAGAGCAATCCCTTCACCCCAGTGAGAAAAATAAACTTTCAATATGCAGTACTACTCAAGTCAGATGACATGGTAACCAATTCAAGGACTGTGTAGCTGAAGGTTTAATTTTTTGAAGGTTAGATAATTGAGAGAGGTTGTAAACTTCTCATTTATCCAGCCTTTAAATAACCAAACCCTCAGCTACTCAGCCCTTGTACATTAGTACTATGGATGGACTAAGGTTATATTATTATATATTAAGGTTATATTATATACAGGACACATGTAAGGAAGGAAATGGATTTTATTCAATTATTAAGGGATAACTATCTGAGACAGCATGTAATTGAAAATACTAGGGGTGTGAGAGTGCTTGACCTGGTAATAGCATCTCACAATTTGACTGTAATGAACATGACCATGTTGCCACCTATTGGTGAGAGTGATCATAAGGTCTTGACCTGGGAAATGGCTAAAGGTGTGGAATTTTTGATTAAGACAGGGTATACGTGGAATTACTGTGCTGGCAAGTTTGACAAGCTTGGGAGATTGCTTAGATAAGTGCCATGGCATGTACAACTGCAAGGGCTGGACGTCGATAGCGCATGGGAAGTGGTCAAGGAGCATTTACAGGAGGTTATGGCTGATTGTATACCTAGGGTCCGAATAGTAAAACAAGTAGGGGTTAAATGGATGAATAACACCATTAAGCTTGAGCTGCAAAAAAAGAAACAACTGTGGAGGGAACTTAAAGAAAGGGGTGACCTGCAGGCACACGAACGGTATAAAGTGCAGGCCAGAAGGGTAACGAGTGTGGTAAAAACAGCAAAAGCCGATTATGAAAGGAAACCAGCTATGCAAGCAAAAGAGAATCCCAAACAGTTCTTTTATGCTGCAAGCAAGAAAAAAACAGTACATGGCAAAATGATTTTAAGGAATGACGATGGTAAGGTCACTGAACCAGTCGATATAGTGGAGTTACTGAGCGTGCACTTTGCAAAAGTATATCATCCAGGTGGCGACATTGAATAAATGAAGGAACCATTAGTTTATACGGAAATTGTGATGAATGAAGTTGAGGTGAATAGTCTATTACAGAACCTTTAATGTGAATACATCTGTGGGATTGGATGGTATACCGGCATGGGTCTTGCGTGAAGCAGCTAAAGAATTATCAGTGCCCTTGACAATGTTGTTTAATCTGAGTCTCGGGTCTGGTTTAGTCCCAAAGGCGTGGAAAGAGGGGAAAATAGTTTCACTGCATAAAGGAGGATCCAAGACTATGGTGGCAAATTACCGACCGATCAGCATATCAGGAGTCGTTGTCAAGGTCTTGGAGAAAGTAGTCAAGGGAAAAATACAGGAATGGATTGATGAAAATTAGATATGGTACAGGGGACAGCATGGCTTTGTGAAGGGTAGATCATGCCTCAGTAACTTGCTCAAGTTTTATAACAAGGTGATGGCAGAACTGGATAAGGGAAATGGGTTTACAGTGATACTGCTGGACCTGGCAAAAGCGTTCGACAGGATACCACATGGAATTCTAATCCGTAAACTACAACATATGGGAATGGATATAGGGTTGGTGAGATGGATAGGTGGGTGGTTGATGGAGAGATATCAAAGAGTAGTTTATTCAGGAGTAGAGTCCAAAAGACGGCATGTGACTAGTGGTGTGCCGCAGGGTTCTGTTCTTGGACCACTGCTGTTTAATCTGTTCATTAACGATATAGGGAAGGATCTAAGTGGAACAGTTCATTTGTTCGCTGATGATGCAAAGTTGGGTAGGGCGATAGTGAATGCAGAAGATGTCAAAGTCTTGCAAGGATGACTTAGATAGATTGGAGTTCTGGGCTAAGGAGAATGGATGTCAATTTAATGTGACAAAATGTAAGGTTATGCATTTTGGGGTGAAAAGATTAGCAGCAGTATACCACATTGGTGGAACTGTACTCCAAGAGATTGATAAGGCCAGGGACTTGGGAATGTTGGTAGATAGGGAGATGAAGTTTAGGGGGCACATCGCAAAAGTAGCTAAATCAGCTCATCAACTCACTTGGTTGTTGAAAAATACATTGACGAGCAGAGAGACAAGCAAGTTATTGTACCTCTGTACCGAGCCCTGATAAGACCTCATCTCGACTACTGTGCCCAGATTTGGTCACCTTGGTTCCTTCTTGATGGGGAGGAGGTGGAGAGGATCCAGAGGCGAGTGACTAAGATGATAGCAGGTCTATGGAATGAACAATATGAGAACAGGTTGAAGATTTGTGGGTTGCAGAAACTAGTTGATAGGCGGAAAAGGGGAGATATAATTGAGACATTCAAATTGCTAAAAGGATTCTATAGGATTAATTCAGAGGATATTTTTGAGATCAGGACTGGTGGTGGGAGAACTAGGGGACACCTATGGAAGCTGGGCAAGAGTGTGGTTAGCAGAGGTGTTAGAGCTGGGTTCTTTACTTTTAGAGGTAAATGAGTGGAATAAGCTGCCAGAGTCTGTTATGGGTGCTATGACAGTGAGCAAGTTCAAGGCAAGGTATGATAGATACCGTGAGAATGTCGAATAGTTGTGTGGACATGATGTTTAGGGCCTCCCTCGATGAGTCTAAGGACTCCCTGGAGTAGCCCAAAATAATAATAATTTCACCTGGATATTATTTTAAAGAACAAATTTTTGTAATATTGATGAGGTTCTCTATAAAACAGGGTGTTAGGAATATAAAAGCATAGTTATAACTATATTCTATTATATTTCTAACTATTCTCTAACTATGTTCTTCTGAACTGTGAAATATTTTTATGAACCACTTGGATAAGGTCTTTAAGTGCTAGCAGTACTTTAAACTCTGGATGACTGCAATCTTCAAGAATTTAATAGTATTCTAACAACCCTGAGGCTTTGAGAGTAATTCCACCACTAAATACCAGTCTGGTTGGTCAGTTACCAATTCTCTAACCAAAGATTTTTGGTTCAAATATTGCATTGGGCATGGACATTCAGAAATGTCCATGCCCAATTGGAGGCCTGAAGTGGTTTGAAAAATATCCCATATTTTAACTCTAAAGCACAATTTCTGGATTATGTAGTAAATTAATAAAAAAGTGTTTTTCAAAACTAAAACACCCCACCTATAAGCAGTGCTAATGTACCAGACAATATACCTTTCAGGGTGGGAGTTAGATTTTACAGTACTTTAAATCAGACTTTCATCCTTTTGCTCCTAATAATGTAAAATTAGTAATCAGTGAGGAAAAAATCTGCTCATAACAAATGTAAACTTTCAAACTGGTTACAAGTTGCCAAACTTGTAATCAGTTGGAAAGTTTCAGGACCACTCACATACCACAATTACTATCATACCTTGAAGACATTCAGTATTGGAGCACTTATGACTCACTACAGCAACATATTCCACTCATTCACTGCCATGCAAAAAATCCCCTTTTCAGTTTCACTTTTCATTTCCAGACTCAGATCTGAATATAAACATCTAAACAAAATTGTTATTCTAACTATATACAGTCAGTCCTTGACTTACAATGTATGCAAATTACACCTGCCATCCCATGAACACTTTCACTGAATACTACCTCACTCCTGCAACCCTGGACTACAGCAGTGATTCACAACCTGTGTCCCCCCAGCAAAAGCAGAGTTTGGTAGTTTGGAACTGCCAAAACCACCCAAACGATTAAGTAGTTCGGACCTAACTACTTAATTGGTGGATATTTGGGTATTCCTTTGTTAAGTATTAACAAAGATGCTACAGATGTTGTAAACCAACAAAGTTTAGGAACTTCTGGGCTAGAATACTATTACTGACTTAGAGGAATATTGTTTAAGAAATTTCTCTTCTCAGGCTATTGCTGCTGAGTGTGAGGAAATGCTCGAACTGTGTTCTTGCACTGTACAAAGGATGTAAATACAGCATAGAGTGGCCTGATAGCAGAGTATATGAATAGTGTTTGGAAGAAGCAACCAAAAATATATGTTCATATATTCACAGAATTCCACAAAGATAAAATCTTACAAACGATTCGTGACGAGATAGTGCCACTCCCTAAAGAGTTGGAAGCTAGCAACAAAGATGTAGAACATTTGTTGGAAGCTGTGGAGGCAGATCTCTCAAATGAACACTTAAGAGTAACGTTATGAGAATATAAGATAATAAGGATATAAGAAAGGATTGTCAAAGTGTTGTGGAAGAGAGGAAACAGTCCAGAAAAAAGTTTGCAGTGAAAAATTGGCAAAGGAATTTACCTCCATTAATAAGCCATTTCAGTTGTCTGAGGAAATGGATCCCAGTAGAGAGATCTGACAAAATAGATGGAATGATGCAAGCTACAACTGATTACTACAGTGAAATTTATACAGAAATGAAAAGGGAATATGTGCTTTCTAAGTTGGATGTAATGTACAAATTTTTAAAGAAGACCACTCCGTTTTGGAATTTGAAGAATTTGTTGTTGATTACCTAGCCTCCCCCCTACCTCTTCTGATGTTTGAAGAGCTTCTAGATATGACCGTGGATCTATAGAAATGATTTGGCAATCTGTTGAACTTTGATGGAGTACAGCTTTTCTCTAGTTATTGTCAATTTTCTGTAGAGCAGCAGCAATTGCTGGACAAGAATAAATATGGACAGGTGTTAGTTCAACTCCTGGACAGTTCTTGCATATTTCATAGCTCCTACTACCGTCTGGCTGAATTTTCATGCCTTTAAAATGTTCCATCCTTAGTCTGGTGATGATTTCTATATTTTTGTTAATTTCACTGATTTCATTCTTCTTGATAGTTTGTTTTACCAATGTTATTTTAGTGACAGAGTTAGCATCAGTTAGTGATAGTGGGTGTAATTTTTGAAATAAGTATCTTGCTTCTTTGGCTAGTCGGTCTGCTCTTTCATTGCTTTTAATATTTACATGGGCTGGTATCCATTGCAGTGTACAGTTCTTATTTTCAAAGTTAAAGTTGTTAGTAGTTCATGAATTTCCTGCGAGTTTTTTTTTCCATTTTTTAATGCCTCAAGTGCAGATTTTGAGTCCCTGTATGATTATTCCTTCTATAATGTTTGAATTTGAGTGATAGAATTTGAGAGCTGTTTGTATGGCTGTTAATTCACAAGTGAAGTTTGAAGCTATTTTGCCAGCTGTGGTTTTGATTTGCATTTCCTCACCTCCAGGTAGAGTTAGAAAAAACCCTGAACCTTCTTGGTTGAGTGCTTCATCAGATGAACCATCAGTGTAGGCAATGGCATGGTTTGGATTATTTAAGCTATAAAAGTTTGAGACCATCAGGAAATGGTCAGAATTGGATGCACTGGAATGAGTGCTAGATATCATTGACAAAGAGAAGAAACTGTGAAGGTCATGGTGTTTGGGATGTATAGTGTTTTGTTTCATTTTTTGAACAAGGTTTTAGGAGATTTAAGTTTAGCTTTGCTTATTTCAATGGACGGGTACTCTAAGTCAATCTGTTTTCTCTAGGGGTTATTGTCAATTTTCTGTAGAGAAGCAGCCCCTTTTGATGAATTTTCCAAATAAAGTAGCAGCTTTGAAGAATTGCTCTTGCTCCATGTATATCCATCTGATTGTTTTAAGTGGAAAGAAGTACTGCACATTCATCTTTCATTGTTCATTACAATCAGTGCTATATACATAGAAATTTTACTATCATTATAGTGATTTCCAACTTCCTGTCGGAAGAACCCCACAGTAAGTCGAAGACTGACTGTATATCTTAGAATGAAAATTCTACATCATGATGACAAAATATTGTTGTCCTTCTTCAAATTCTTAAATGGTAACCTAAAACACATCTTGTGAATTCTACTCAAGTATTCATTCAATGATACCAACAGTTCACTATGATAACCTCTTGATTAGTTACTCTCTAATGTATATACCAAGAACTCAGTCTTCCTCACATTATTTAAATGATTTCTCTTCAGGTCTCAGCAGTGAGCTCAAATCTAAAATTTAGCTACTAGATATCAACAGCACTGAACCAAACTTATTCCACATGTTGACTGTCTCTGCTTGGCCTATCTTCTTTAAATAACCTTAAATAAGTTCTTATCACCTGGAGTCTTTCCCTCAACAACACAGCTTCAATCAACCTATTAAATTTGGCACTAAATAAAAAATTAAAACTATCATCCCATATGCATCTAGTCAGTTATATCCAAACCATTTGTGATATAACCTAACAATTATAATCTCACAGCATGCATAATTTTGTATGTAAACTCTAGCATCCTGTTTTCAGGAAACATACTAGAATGGCTTAAGGGCAACTTGCTCAACAGGAAACCAAGAGTTAAAACTGAAATTTCTGTCATATATATTTAATACTACATTTGAGATATTTTAATAACAGGACTTGAACCATGACCTTCGCAGTTTCTCCTCTTTGGCAATGATATCTATCATTCATTCCAGTGCATCCAATTCTGACCCTTTCCTGATGGTCTCAAACTTTTATGCAATCAAAGTCCACAGTAATACACATATTTTAGAATAAATCTGGTAAGGTGGTGTAGAAACAACAGCTATAAAATGAACAGAGAAATGTTCATGTATCCCCTTCCACAGACATGAAATCAAAGAGTCTACTTACTGAATTACCAATAAACAGGATCTAGGCATTTTAAGCAACACTTCCCTATTCTTCCAGTCTTATACTGATAATGGTATGGTAAAGCAGTTAGGGCTTCTGGCTTTATCTTTAGGAATACCAAATTCTGTAAAGACATATTTATTCTTAAAATCTTCTGCTGCTCAATTGTCTGCAGTCACCTTGAGTTTGCTATTCCAACTTAATCATTGAACTCATTCACAGGTAAAGCACCTATGACCAATGCTGGCAACCCATTCCCCTCATTCACAAAATCCAAATGCCACTGTTAATCACTCTTAGCGATTTACAAGAAGTAATTCTCTTGATCTCGCCCTTCTTATAAAATTTATTTAATAACTAACATTACACACCCTCTCTTTTGCATCTATCAACTAATAAATTTTGTGAAGCAGAGGACTTCAATCTATTCTCACAGTGGACGTTCCAGATCTAATGTTATTACCTATGCGCTTCGTAACCATATGCCTGGAAAAGGAGTGTCCTGGGTTCGATTCTCGTCGCCGACATGAGGAGCTTAAGGATCTTTCTCAGACATAGCCAAGTTAGCCGGTCTTGGGTGTGGACAGCAGGCTTTTATCCCCAGTTTATCTGGGGTTTTCCCTCCTGCAAGCAGGCAAACTGGCCCTGTGAACACACATGGATTACAGTCAGGAATACTTAAGACCCCTAGGCCTGAATCATCAGCTATGCAGGTCCCAAGCCCAGGTAAAATTAGGGGGAATTGAGATGGTGCCATACTTCCCTGTAAAAGGGACTCACGGCTGTTGTATCATCATACGAAAACTAACTAACCTGATGTTATCTTCAAGAAACCCAGATCAAATTTATATTATGGACATACCCGAACCTTATAATGAGGAATAATAACTTCCTATCTCTACCTATCACAGTGTGTGTGTGTGTTCAATATCCAGGTAGTCCAAAGATCTAGTTTGATCACTCTTGCGAAATGCTCTCCAAACTTCCACTCCTATCTATATCATCCTCTCCCCCCATCCAAATCCCTAGCCTCATCAATTTTATGCAGCCCATTTCCACCAATGTAGCACACAACTTTTAATCCTTTGTCCCAAAGTGTATAACCTAATACTATACCACGTTAAACTGGAAACCATTATCCTCTGCCCATACTGCAAGAATGGAAGTTGCAAAAGAATGAAGTGGCTGATAATAAGGATATAAGGCAGGATTGTCAAAGTGTTATGGAAAATGTAGCAGAAGCAGTGAATGATAATGCACAAAATATGAATGAGAGTTTGAAGAAAGTGGTTGAAAGTAATAATGTGGATGATGAGATACTAGCATGGAAAGAAATTACACGCTTACATACTCTCCTTCACAGGACAAAACGAGAGCTTGAGCGACTGGAGATAAAATTGGAGTGTGGTACATAAGGGTGAAGAATGAAAGAAAAAGTGAATGGTAAAAGCATAAAAGTGCAAGAAACTAGGGGAAAGGAGATAGTATTGTATGCGGATTCGATGATAAGAGGTATACTTAATGAGAAAGTAATGAAAGCATGTTTTCCAGGAGCGAAGATTAAGGACATTAGTGACACTGTGGAGCCTCCATAGTTCAGTCAGTATAGACGAAACCTTTGGATCAGAAAGACCAGGGATTGATTCCCATCCGTGATGTGAAGAACCTTTATCTTTCAGTCTCTCTTTCAACTAAAGGTCAGTTAGCCAGTCTCATACGGAGATACAGGGTTTTTACACCCAGAAACCCTTTTTTTTTGTCCCTCAGAACAGACAAACTGGCCCAGTGAACACACATCTACAGTCATGAATGCTTGCCCTTAGGGGATGCAGCAGAGGTGTGATGAACGGGCTGCAGTAATTTGTCTTGTAAACTCCTCATTAGGGAACTCTACCTATCCTAAGTGTTGCTGTAAGTATGCAGAAAAATGAAGTGAATGAGTTAATTGTTTTGGCTGGCACAAATAATTTGAAAGGTGAGAAATATGCAATGAGTAAATTTGATGAACAAAAGGACATATATGCCTGACAGACTACAATTAAATGATTTTGGAATTAGATGTTTACAGAAAGAGTTGCTTAGCAAGAGTATGATAATGCACAATCATGGAAACTAGATATTAGGAAGGATGAAATCCAGCATGTGTCTAGCCACCCCCTATGATAAATGAGCATGTACACAGTAATAATTATGCAATGTTGAAAGGGATTTCACAGGTCTCCTATTCGAATGGGTTGGTAATGACATTACGCAAAGGTAACTACAGGTACAAAGGGATGTTGAAATGCATGTACACAAACAGAAATGAGGGTGAAGAGTTTTTGGCATCGGTAAGCTCAACTTGGCCAAAAATTATAGGCATCATTGCATCCTGGATGCCTGAAAATGATAGTTACAGGAATAAAATGTAAAGGGTACTGTATTTTCAGGGAGGATAGAAGGAATAGGATAGGAGGTAGGGTATTGCTAAAGACAGCTGCAGAAATTAGACACCAAACAACAAACAACAAAATTAGAAGTTAAAGAAGACTTTAGGTCTGAGTTAGATGGTTCATTTGAGACTGTATGGTGTGAGATAGAGGCAATAAGACAAAATAAATTGTGGGACGCTGCTATAGACAATGGGGTTAACAGGAAGATGGCATGTATTGGCAGAGCACAATGACAGTAGGCTGAACAATTATTATGGGAAACTAACAAGGGGGACATCGATTGGAGGGAGGAAAGGGGACAAGGCAAGATGGAAGTGGGATTTATACAGTTGCTAAGGGATAATTACATGAAATGTGTTATAGAGGAGACAAGGGAGTTGAAGGGTATTTAGATCTGATAATAGCATCAGAAGATGTATCCATAACACTGTGCTTCCAACTGGGGAGACTGACCATGCAGTCTTGTTCTGGAAAGTTGCCAAACATGTCAAGAAGGGTTTGTGTTCAACTATAAGGCTGGTGATTATGAGAAACTCGAGAGTGATTTTGGGACAGTGCCATAGCTGGAGAAGTTCCAAGGAAAGAATGTTAGTAGTGCATGGCAAGTGGTCAGAGATTGCTTAAGAGTAGCAGTATCAGACTGCATACCCAAGATCAGGATGGTAAACCAAGTTGGAATTAAGTGGATGAGTAGGGATATAAAGCAAGAGCTCCCAAAAAAAGAACATTGTGAAGGAAATATAAAGGGGGTAAAAAAAGTGATCAGCATACTCGTGACCAGTACAAACTGCAAGCAAGAAGGGTGATTAGTATGGAAAGGAAGGTCAAATCAGATTATGAGAGAGAATAAGGCCAAATACATGCCAAAGTAAACCCAAAAAGTTTTTTCGTTATGTAACAAGTAAGCGAAAAAATGACTAGTGTATGATGACTTTAAACAATGATCATGGTAGGAAGGTGACTGAACCAAAAAATAGCTGAGTTGCTGAGTGATCATTTTACAAAGGTGTATCATCCAGGTGGTGATTTTACAGTTGCTGATGTTACAGAGATGTATATCAACATTGAGGTAGATGAACAGGAGATTTTTAGCATACCGTATATTCCATCGTATAAGTCGACTTTTCAGAATTGAAAAAAGTACTAAATTTTTTAGGTCGACTTATATGCCGGATCAAAAACTGATTGCTTTCCAAGAAAAATACTAGTATATATCACTCTCTGTTAAAATTATTAGCAATGTATATTGCTAATAATTTTAACAGAGAATGATAAGTACTAGTATTTTTGTATAAAAACGGTAAATAAGTAAAAATATTTCAACTTATATCAAATTTATTTACAGAAAAAATTATTTACATGTTATATAATTATTTATTTACAAAAGAAAATAGGTAGGCAACTACATAATTAAAATTTAATTTTCACTGTCTGAATGTAAGAAAAGTTCATTGTACTCTGGTTCTGTAATTTCTTCCGGTATATCGTCATATAAATTATATTCGTTTTCTCCATCAGATTTAGCATCAATTTTGTCATCATTGTAAACAAAATCACCTTCTGAGCCATCTATTTTGTCAGATACAGCACATTTTTTAAAAGATTTTATTACTGTATCTGGTTTTATTTCATCCCATACTTTCGCTACCCATTCACACATAGTTACCAAAGACGCATGTCGCATTTGTAATCCTTTCGTGTAACTTTTCTCTCCTCCTTGCATCCATGCATTCCACTGTTTTCATAAACTGTCTTTAAATGGCTTGTTTATACAAACATCCAACAGTTGCACTAGTGAAGTTAACCCACTTGGAATTACTGCCATGTTGGTATTATTCTCTCTTAATAAAGATTTTGTGCTCTCCGTTAAATGGGATTTGAACATGTCCCACACTAAAAGACTGTTCGGATTTTTTAATGCACCTTGTCGTGTATTCCGAATATTTTTTATTCTTAACTCCTGCTTCGATGGACGAAGCAGGAGTTAAGAATTTTAGAATTAAGAAGCAGAATTTTTAGTCGAAGCACTAAATTTTTCCTTTCCATAAACTGACTACACCAACTCACTGTAGCGTTGAAGTTTTCACTGTCCTTTTTATTTGCTTTGCCCCACTTCAAAACAAATGAACGAATATTATTTCTCATTATAATGAGTCCATTTTGGTGTTTTTCTCGAACCCAATCCGCAACATTATTTTCCAGAATAGGCCACTTACAAATTCCTTTCTATAATGTGCACATTATTTTTTGGCATTTACATTATTAAAGTTTCATTTTTTCTCCAATCGCGAACTAGGTTTTCGTTTACTCCAAACTGATGTGCAGCAACACAGTATTTTCTTTTGCAAATTCAATCACTTTGCACTTAAAACTCACGTCATATTTCATTCTTTTAAAAGGAGCCATTGCATTTTAGATCACTATTGGTCAACTGGTCAATATGAAATAAAATTTCTTTTGTCGACTAGGTATTTTATATCTTTTGCTAAAACAAAGAATGGAAGGACTAAAAAGGCAGTTATGATCTTAGTGGTTGATGCCTGTATAAAAATTTTACTTAAAAACTGTCATAATTTTTATTTTTAAAG
The DNA here is from genome assembly GCF_054136105.1 of Typopeltis vanoorti. NCBI lineage: Eukaryota > Metazoa > Arthropoda > Arachnida > Uropygi > Thelyphonidae > Typopeltis > Typopeltis vanoorti. The sequence continues at coordinate 87,376,094 of NC_143561.1, read as the reverse complement.
AAATTTTCTGTGTCGACTTATACAACGAGCATACTATAAAAACTCAAACTCAAAAAATTCTAATATCGACTTATATGCCAGGTCAACTTGTACGCCGGAATATACAGTATTAAAAAATATGAATGTGAACACAGCACAGTGGGACTGGATGGCATATCAACCTGTGTAGTACCTGAGTGTGCAAGAGAATTGGCATTGCCTCTGATGAAGTTGTTTGTTCTAAGTCTCAGCTCTGGCAGGGTTCTAAGGGAGTGGAAATAGGGTAAGATAGTATCATAGCATAAAAGTAGCTCCAAGACAGAGGTAAAAAACTACCAATCGATTAATATATTCGGAGTGGTTGTGAAAGTATTAGAAAAACTGGTTAAAGCTAAAATACAACAGTGGATGGATAGTAATGCAATTCTCCATAGTGGGCAGCATGTCTTTTTAAAGGGGAGCTCCCTGTCTTAGCAACTTATTGACATTTTATAATAAATGTGACAGCAGAACTGGATCATGCAGAAGTATTATGGCTACACGATACTTCTCAAATTTCCCAAGGCATTTGACGGAATAGCACATGGAAAACTATTACAAAAACTGGAACAAATAGGAATGGATATGAGGCTAGTAGCATGGGTAGGAGAAGAGTAGCTGACAGATACATAACTGAGAGTAGTATATGGTGGAGTGGAATCTAGGAAAATGATGGTAACTAGTGGAGTACTTCAGGGTTCGGTACTAGGGCCACTACTCTTAAATTTGTATATCAATGACATAGAGAAAGATATAAGATGGGATATTCAGTTGTTTGCTGATGATGCAAAACTGGGGAGAGCAATAGTTAATAAAGGTGATATACATATTCTGCAGGATGATTTAAATAAATTGGCATTGTGGGCAAAGGATAATGATTGGCAATTTAATGTTATATGCACTTTGGATCGAAAAGGTTGCATATGGTAATCATATTGACGGCATTAGATTGCAGGAAATTGATGAGGCTAGGGACTTGGGGATAATAGTGAATTATCCCCAAGCCCTCTGAACTTCAAAGTTGAAGTTCAGAGGGCATATTGCAAAAGTGGGTAGAAGAGCTCAAAGAAGTACTTCAATGTTAAAAAATGTGCTAACAAATAAAGACAAGAAAGTTATTATCCTTCTTTATAAGGCTATGATCCAGCCACATCTTGACTACTGCATAGAGATTTGGTCACCAGGAGATGATTGAGTAGATTCAGAGACGAGTAACCAAGATGGTGACAGTCAGGGCCGCACCAACCCGAGGGTGCAAGGGGTACACCACACCCGGGCGGCAACATTGACTTTTACACGACATTAACTAATATAATATTAATAACCCTCACTTTTAGATGTAGTCGGGCGGGCGGCCGATAAAAGTTTGCACCTGGGCAGCAAATACTCTTGGCATGCTCCTGGTGACAGGTCTATGGAATACTCCCTACGATGATAGGTTGAAGGTTTGTGGGTTTTCCACCCAATCAAATGAACTTTTGATGGGTGGAAAAGAAGGAACATGATAAAGTTTTAAGATATTAAAATGGGTTTTAGAAAATTGATGCAAGTGAAAATTTTCAGTATATGAAAAATAGAGAACTAGGAGCCATTCGTGGAAGTTGTGTAAGAGTGCGATTTGTAGGGATGTGCAGACCAGATCTTTTGCATGGAGAGTGATGTGTGAGTGGAATGGATTGCCAGAATTAGTTGCGAGTTCCCTGAAGGTGAATGGATTCAAGGAAAGGTATGATAGGATTTATGTGTATGATGATTGATTAGAGTCTCTGGATTCCATAGAGATGCCATAAAATATTAATAATACTGCCAATCTATTTCAATCATCCTACAGGATCTCAGTATCGTCTTTATTAATTACTGCTCTACTGTTTTGCATCATCAGCAAAATGGCTATTCTCCATATCGATGAACAAATTGTACAGCAGCAGCACAAATAAAGAGCCCTGTTGCACTTTAGTAACCCACTTGCTTCTGGATTCAACTCCTCCACCATCAGCTTCATATCCATCCACAGGTGTTCCAATTTATGTACTAGGCAGTGGCGGCTGGTGAAAATTTTAAGTGGGGGTGCTGCATATAAAAATAAAAAATTCTAATTAGTAATGAATTTATTAATAAATAAATTTACATATTAAAAATTGCTTTATTAAAAATATTTCATCCTCACCACGAACAAACACCAATAATAAAAGTTTTGTATCAATAGCAATGACAAGCGCAAACGAATATCAGCATTAGATCACAGTGCATTTTTTTCGTGTAACGATAATTGAAAAAATATAATTCTTTTCATATTTTCAAAAGTGACACTTGTCATAATTCAGCCTTGTATCTATAATAAATAAATAATTATATGTTATTTTAACAAAATAAAATAATATTGACAAAAAATAGTTCACCACGCACACGCACCAATAATAAACATTTCATATCTCACAGAAATAACGTGCGTAAGGATACTAAAAATACACTGCCGTTTGAGCAGTGTCTGAATGACATAACGTGCAATGACAAGCGCAAACGAATATCGGTGTTAGATCACAGTGCATTTGTTTTGTAATCTTAAGTGTTAATCGAACAATTCCAATTATTAACTGTTCAATCAATGTCAAAACATAAGCTGTAGACTTTATCATGTTGTGTTGCATTTATATAATGTTGTAAGCATTGTTATTATTTATAAACACAAACAAAATATTAATTTTTTCTTTTTTCTTTGGGGTGCTGCAGTGTTGCAGTGCTTATGTACGGCCACCACTGGTACTATTGTTCTATACAGCATCTTGTCAAATGCTTCAACTAAGTCCAGAAGTATTAACTGCACAGCCATTCCTTTGTTCAACTCAACTGTTACTTTATTATTACTACTACTACTATTATTAATTATAATAAAAAAATTAATTACGAAGGCAAGACCCTAGCTCCCACTGATGAGACTTTAATAAATGTCAACAACTAGTCTAGGCATTGGTCCCCCCCCCCAATATATACGAGGTATGTTCCAAAAAAGACCAAACTTTTTAAATAGCACACCAACTGGCACAGAGAGCATGCTGCAGCTACTGAGCGCACCTAGCAACAGGTTTTAACAACTAAGTACCATTTGCCTCGTTCTTCTATGAGCATTAGTCATCAAGTTACATCTGCTGAAGTGAACAGGTGCACAAGCTGTTCATCAGATTAGTGACAAAGTGACAATGAAAGAGCTTGAAGAACAACGTGTGTGTGTGAAATTTTGCAGCAAACTTCGTAAAAATTTTACAGATACGTTTCGATTGCTTAACCAAGTATACAGGGAGGACTATGAGGTGAATGCAGTGCTATGAGCAGTTTAAGCATTTTAAAAAAGGGCAGAGCAGTGATTATGTTTGGTTGTGTTTTTTGATTGAAAAGGTATTATGAATTTGTACCATGTGGTCAGATGGTAAACAAAGAGTTGTACCAGGAAGTTTTAGTACATGTGAGGGATGCTGTGTGCAAGAAGAGGCTGAATTGTGAAAAAAAAAACTACACTTGGATGTTGCACCACAACAATGCACAGGCTCACACATTGCTCCTCATCCACAGTTATTTGGCACAACATCAGACACCTGTTGTGTCCCATCCACCCTATTCTCTGGACTTAGCCCCAGCAGATATTTTCCTGTTTCCCACACTTTAAAATTATTTTGAAAGGATGTCGTTTCCAAACCATAGAGGAGATTCAGGAAAATGCAGTAAGAGAACTGTATGCCATCACAGAAAGTGCATTCTAGGAAGTTCCAACAATGAAAGAAATGTTGGGAACGGTGTATCGCCAGTAGAGGGAGACTTTGGATGCCTTGTACATCCAAAGGGTAGTATGCTTTGCATTATGGGATACGAGTACAATATGTGAAGACATCTGCCTTCATTTATAAGTGGTCAAGTCATGAAGATATGTTATGTGGAAATTGTTTGATCACACTTGGGTAAAGGATTAAAGCAAAAGTATACAATTTATGTAATATAATTTACTTTGCAATGAACTAAAAAACATTCTACAACTAACTTTCAAATAAGACAAGCAGAACCAACAACATTCATTTGTAACAATAAATTATAATGAATTATTTCTCATTTTGGGCCCCAATATTATTATTATGTGACACCTCCAGGGATTCCAAAAACTCATTGAGAGAGTGTGCCAACAGCATCGAGCGATTGAACCCCATCCAACTACTAAGTGCACTCAAACTTGCTTAACTTTTTTCGTAAGCCATTAGTAGCAGAGGCTCTACCAATCGACCAAACTTTGATGGCATCTCAATAAACCCAGATCCATGCAGTCATGCCTTCTTTTAACCATTACTGAACTCAAATATAAAAGGTTACTATCCAGAGATCATGTAAAATAAAAAAGCAAATAGTTAATATTTTATTTGATTTTACCAAAATAAATCTTTCTAATGCTTTTTATATCATAAAGGAAAAGGTGGAATTTCTTTATTTGCAATGTTTAATGCAATCATTGTTCTGAGTTCTGGGTTTAAAACCAGTTTGGGAATTAAAAAAAAACTACTTGCATACATCAAACATTAGCTGACCAGGTCATGGAGGCTGAAAAACATTCATCTAGCTAGTGACTAAAATCAAACTATTACAGCCTTTCAGCTCTCAATCTAGCATCACAAACTGCCAAGCGTCTACAATGGCATGTTGAGATTACCATTAACTCCTAAATATGTTACTGATATGAGTGATGAAATTAAATGTGATGAAGCTATTTTTGCAATCCTACTTATTAGAGGTCAAAGTGACTTAAAAATGTACATGTTTGGTTTCTAGGGTAGGAAAACCAGATTATCTAAAATTTCCCCAAATATGGTAGTTATGCACTACAGGTTTTATAGCCTTTCATGACTGGGATTCACATGAATTTTATTTATTTACATTTATTATCCCCCATCCCCTAGCAAGTACTGTTATTCTCCAAAATTCAGTAATATGAAGTTTCCATTTTCAAACTTGATCATAAAATTGTTATGGCCATTAATAACATAACTAATCTGAAACAATAGAATTACTGCAAAAATATATAGTTGCAAAGGATAGGCAAGGCCTTTATATCCAAGATCCCAATTAAAATATAAAATGCCAATATCCAAAATGTTATTATTATTGTATGGGAGCCTCCATGGAGTCCGAAAACTCGTTTGGAGACCTGACAGACGAAACACTCAACTGTCAGGCAATGCATTCCATTCATTCACCACTCTCCAAGCAAAAAATCTAGTCTTCATACCCCTTGTTAACCACACTCTTAATTTCCAGGGATGATCTCTGGTTCTCCCACCATTATCCCATCAGTTTGAAATATTTCCCCTGCATCAATCTCAAAAACCTTTTAGTAACTTAAATATTTCTCTCATATCTCCCTCTTTTCAACCTATTAACCAACCTCTGTAATCCATAAACTCTCAATCTATCAAAATAGGGAACATTACTTAACACCACTCACCAACTTGGTCACTTGCCTCTGAATCTTTTCTACCACTTCCTCATCTGCAAGGAATCCAGGCAGCCAGACCTGAGCAGAGTAATCCATCCAAATGTGGATGTATCAAACCTTATAAAGAGTTTTATAAATTAAAGATAACAAGAAATTATATGCAGTGGTACCTCGACTTACAAACTTAATTCGTTCCTGACTGCGGCTCATATCTCAAAACCCAATTTTCCATTATATCTTATTCAAAAATTAAAAAAATAAAAATAAAAAACTATTCAACTAAATGAAGAAAATGCAATGAAATGGAGGAGTGAGAAGGGGCATTTTTACGCTATAAATATGCATTTTGTATACCATTACATATTAATTTTTATTTATGAAATCTTTGGTTTTACATGATTAGTATGAAAATCATCTTCCATTAAATTGTAAAAAAAAATCAATTCCCTTGTGGCTGGTTTTGTGGTTCAGGAATTTGATTTGTTGTCATCAGTTGATTCTTTTTGTCTTTTAGGTGAGAGGGGTTGAAAAAAACCTATCCAACGTTGACTGAATCTGTCATTTCCTTAACACCCTTCTAAAGTGATTAATGACACTGGCATTGAAGATACTGATGGCTCTAGAAACAACACCTTGATTTGTATGCCACTTGTTAACCAATTCTTGCAATTCGCCCCAGTGCTGCAAGATTTTTTTTACGTCACTTGTTAGAATTGCTCCCTTTTTGTTGCTGTCTTCTTCATCCTCTGAAGACATTTGCTTTTCCTCCTCATCCTTTTCTTTTTCCTGCTCTCTTCTTAACTCCTGTAGCTCTTCAGTGGTCAGCTCAATGTTGTGCTCCTGTATGTCTCTCATTCATCAACTTCCAAATGCATGGTCTTGCCCAGGGAGACGACTGTATCTACAATGTCAATTTCGCTTTCAGGTCCTTCCAATGCAGTTCCTCGGACACAGTCGGGCCATAACTTTTTCCAGGCTGATTTTAGAGTTCTCACAGAAACATCTTCCCATGCCTGACTAATAAAACGCAAACAGTGAAGAATATTGAAGTGATTCTTCCAGAATTCCCTGAGGGTTAATTCTGTGTCGGTGATAACTTCGAAACATCTTTGGAAAAGAGCTTTGGTATAAAGCTTTTTGAAGTTGGAAATAACATTGATCCATTGTTTGTAGGAGTGGTGTGGTATTAGGAGGCAAAAACTTAATTTTGATGAAATTAAGAACTCTTCATCCAAATCTTCTCCCAACTGTGGTAGATGTGCTGGAGCACTGTCCATTATAAGAACTTTCTCAGGCAGACCCTTTTCTTGTAGATACCGTTTCACTGTGGGGGCAAAGACCTCTGTCATCCACTAACAGAAGAATTGCCTAGTTACCCAGGCTCTGCTGTTACCTCTCCACATAACACTGAGTTTGTGCCTGTTAACTTTCTGCTTTTTAAAGACTCTAGAAATTTCAGAGTGGTAAACCGACAGAGATTTTATCTTCAGGTCGCCACTGGCATTGGCACAAAAAAGCAAAGTTAGTCTGTCTTTCATTGGCTTGTGTCCTGGCAATGCCATTTCCTCCTTAGTGATGAATGTTCTCTTAGGCATTTTCTTCCAGAAAATGCCCAGTTTCATCGCAGTTGAAAACTTGTTCTGGTCTGTAACCTTCTGACTCCATCAGTTTCTGAAATTACTTCACGAACCTTTCAGCAGCTTCTTTCTCAGCACCAGCATCTTCTCCATGTCTAACAGCACTATGGATACCAGTTCTATTCTTGAATTTCTCAAACCATCCTTTGCTAGCTTTAAACTCTTTGCCAGCTAGTGGATGGCAAGTTCTGCAAAAGATCTTTGAAAATAGTTTGAGCTTGTAAACAGATCATGTTTTGAGATGCACTATCTCCTTTCAGTTGCATGTCATTAATCCAGACGAGTAGTAAAGTTTCCATTTCTTCCATAACTATTTCTTTGAGATGATACGATAGATACTCCTTTGGCCACATCTAGTTCCTTATAAAAATCTGCTTTCTTGACAGCTGTAGTTATGGTGGATTTGGACAAGTGATACTGTTTGCACAGATCACTTTGCCTGACTCCTTTCTCATATTTTTCCACAATCTCTTTCTTAATTTCTATTGTGGTTTTCTTCTTCTCTTCTTTCTGAGTTTTCTTTGGCCCCCTGCTGAAAATAATATGCTGATCAGTGAAATGACGCTTATCTGGTAGATTATTCAGAAAATAAACATGAAGCTACAACAAAACACGTCACTTATAAAAAGAAATACATATAATACACACCTAAAAAAAATCTTCACAAAGTGTATTGTTTGTTTACACAAATACCGAAATAGATACACAAAAGAGCAAATACTTGCAGGATTCGTTGTATTTCAGATAAATACGACGTAGTAACAACAATTGTTACACAAGAGACGGTTCAGCGCGTGCTTAGCTAAACGTGCATAAAAAAGTTTAAAAAAAGTATAATGTAAAACAGGCTTTAATTCATTTGAAAAGAAAAGTATCAAGGTTTGTATCTCAAGTCTAGGTTCATATCTAGAGGTCAAAATGGGATATGAAAAAAGTTCATATCTCAAAAAGTTTGTATGTCGAACAGTTCGTAAGTCGAGGTACCACTGTACTTGGTTTAATCCTTTATCCAAGCGTGTAAGCAAACAAAAGTTTGCACCTGAGTATTTTCAGGACTGGGGAAACTCGTGGTAAAGGTGGTATAACTTCACATCGCTTGCCTTAGTATCCCATAATGCAAAGCACATCTCTCATGGACATGTATAATAATATGCATTATGGGATCACCACCCAGACCCGTTTCGACTTTTATTGAGGTTTCTTCAGTGGGAGGCAGACCCAGGGGTGATACCAAGGTTGAAGTAATGCAGAAGTCATATATTCCTATACCAGTTGCCAAAAGGTGTCACACCTTATTATTAAATTACTCTGGATTAGAGAAAGGAAGTTTTTTCACTTGGTTATACTATAAATTAAAGATACCAAGAAATTATTTTATTTCTTTTTTTAAAATTAAAGATACCAAGAAATCATAAAATAATTTTTATTTTTTTTAATTTAATTTAATTCCCATAATGAAAGAAATTATTTTTTTTTTGTTAAATTAAATTAAATTAAAGATACCAAGAAATTATAAAATAATTTTTTGGTATCTTTAATTTACAGTATAACAAGTGAAAAAACTTCCAACCTTTCTCTAATCCAGAGTAATTTAATAATAAGCTGTGACACCTTTTGGCAACTAGTATAGGAAAATATGACTTCTGCATTACTTCAACCTTGGTATCACCTCTGGGTCTGGCTCACACTGAAGAGACCTCAATAAAGGTTGAAACTGGTCTGGGTAGTGATCCTTCCCATAATGCATAGCATTATACACGACTGCAAGGAGATGTGCTTTGCATTATGGGAGATACTAAGGCAAGGGATGAGAACTTAGACCACCTTTACCACGAGTTGCCCAAGTCCTGAAAATACTTCAGGTGCAAGCTGTTTGCTTACACTTGGATAAAAGATTAAATCAAGTATATAATTTCTTGGTATCTTTAATTTATAGTATAACCAAGCGAAAAAACTTCCAACAACCTTATAAAAAGGAGGAATGACTTCTTAATTCCTGCATGTTAGTCTGTTCTTCAAGTAATCTTGAAGAACAGACTTGAGCTATTTTGAACACCTTAGCCAAAAGTTAAATAGCCAAGTAAGAGGCAATGACAATTCCTTTGCACATTCACATAATACCTGAGCTGATATCCCATCAAAACCTACAGCAGTATTTGCATTTAAATTCTGCAATATCTTAAGTACCTCTGAACTTCAACTCTATCCACTAACACTACCAAGTCCTTGCCTCATCAAACTCTTGGAGTACAGTTCCAAGAATGTGGTATGCAGTTTGTAATCTTTTAATCCCAAAATGCATAACTTTACACTTTTTCCACATTGAACTGACATCCATTATCTTTTGCCTATACTGCCAGCTTATTTAAATCCTCTTGCAAGCTCTCTACATCAGATTGATTAACCCCATCACTGTCAATATGGATATAATAAATCACTCCTTGTCACTTCGTATCCATCATATATTTCACCGTAATATCAACTGTATTACAATTTTATATGCACTTCACATCCATGGTAACCTTGACGCATATATATACGTCCTGGCCAGTTGGGAGGTTAATTATTGTGCTACCCAACTTTGCATCATCAGCAAACAACTGAATTTCCTTTGAGTCATTTCCTATATTATGTACAAATTAAACAATCGTCCAAGCACAGAGACTTGTGGCACACACCACTGGTCACCTGCTTCATCCTGGACTCTGCTCCTCCATACACTACTTTTTGGTATCTGTCCACGACCCATTCTCTTATCCACATCACCAGTTTAATATCTGTCCCCCATTTGTTCTGATATGCATAACAGTATTCCATGGGGGTATCCTATCAAAAGCCTTAGCAAAATCCAGCAGTATCACTGTGTAGCGATTCCCCTTGTCCAACTCAGCTGTCATTATTATAAAAAGTTAATAAATTACTAAGGCAAGACTGACCTTGAACAAAACCATGTTGGCTCCCATAGAGTATCATATTCTTATTCACCCATTCCCGAATTCTGTCATTAACTAACTTTTCAATACTTTTACCACCAGTTCCGAGATGGTGATTGGTCTGTAATTTTGTACTGCAGTCTTAGAACCTCCTTTATGCAAAGGAACTATTTTATCTTCCTTAGGAACCAGAGCACAAACTTAAGTTAAATAGCCAAGTAAGAGGCATTAACAATTCCTTTGCACATTCGCATAATATTTGAGCTGATATCCCATCCAAACCTACAGCAGTATTTGCATTTAAATTCTGCAATATCCTAAGTACCTCTGATTCATTAACTTCAATTCTATCATCATTTATTGCTACATAAGACAGAAATATCCTCACTCAAGTGATAGACTTTTGAAAAGTGGTCAGTAACTCTACTATTACATTTGACTCACTCACCTCAATACCATTAGCAGCACTAAAGTTATCTTTCCAAAGTCATTCTTCCTTTTACTTGCCGCATAGTAAAAGAATTCTTTGAAATGTCCTTTGACCTGCTTGGCTAAGGTATTCCCATAATCTGATTCAGCCTTCCTTAGTATCAGTACTGTCGACAGGGTGTGGCATAGAGGCAGTCTGCCTCACGGCGCAGCTTAATAAGGGCGCTGTTCAGCCATGTTGTGGTAGGTGCCGTCGCTATGCTAACAATTCCTGTTAGCGTAGCAAATGCGGAAAGAAGTTTTTCCAAGCTTAAACTGATTAAAAATTATTTGCGAACAGCAATGACCCAAGAAAGATTGGTTGGTCTAGCAACTATATCGATAAAAGCGGACACAGCTTAATATTTAAATTTAGAAGAGCTTATAAACAGTTTTATTGTGCGAGATCCCCACAGAGTAAACATTTAATGTTATTTATGCAATCATTTTGCATTAATGTTTCTCTTGTAATAAACAACAAAATAGTAGTTGGAGATTTACTTATATTTTTGTCTTATAATCCATCAGGGGCAATATTTAATTGTTTGCCTCAGGGCACGATCTAATCTGTCGATGGTCCTGCTTACTATACTGGTAGCCTGACTTTCATACTGCTCATGAGTGTGCTGATCACCTTTCTCCTTGCAAATCCTCCATAACATTTTCTTTTTTTTGCAGATCACTCATAATACTACTCATCAATCTAACGCCTACCTTATGTTATCATGCGCGTTTTTTTTTTTATATAGTCTTTTATATATTTTTTTTTCCTATTACAAAATTATATTACAGCAATTCCCAGTTAGTCGATCTTTGGTGGAGGCACGTAAGTCCGTTCCCCTTTCTCTCTCTCATCAACTCCAAGGAAACTCAGAAAAATCGACCATTGAACTGACATTACTACTGTCGGCAACATGAGTATTTCGATTTAGGATCATGAGCTATCAATATTTTTTCTAAAACAGTAATCATGGACTCTGCTAAGAATAGAACAAGTCCCCGCCCCGATTTACTAAAAAAAAAAATATATATATATATATATATATATATATATATATATATATATATATATATATATATATACAGGGTGTTCGGGATAAATTTGACATATTTATAATTAATTATATTTTTCCGTAAGTTACATGTATTAACACACACTTCTCTTCATTTAAAAGTTTGGACCCTTCTTCATTCATATACAAGATGTCAGAAAGGATGGATAGCTGGAACCCACCTGAATCATGGAAGAGAATAACTTGTATCATGATGATTCGTGCCCGCCATCAAAATAAGGATATTACGACTGCTGCCCAATGCTCCCTGAATACAGTAAAAACAATCAGGCATGAACTAGAGACTTGCAATGGTGACTACGAGGATGTAGCAAGAAGAAAGATCCCTAGCAGACGATCTGATTGCGTTCGTACAGCAGAATTCCTCGCAAATCTGCAGGAACAGGTGTTGAAGAACCCTGGCATTGGAATTCGGGCTTTGTTCGTGGAGTTGCTAACTGTAGTCAAGCCCTGGATAACAAGGGTAGCCAATGGTAGGCCGTATGTATGGCAGCAGGATTCGGCCCCTTGCCACACCTCTGGGAAAAGTCAAAAATGGTTGTCTGAAAATTTCTACGACTTCACCAGTCCAAATGTTTGGCCTCCAAACTCCCCAGACCTTAACCCCATGGATTATTTTGTATGGGGCGCAGTTGAAAAAGACACCAATCGCACTTCCAGTAATACAAAAGCCCAGTTAATGGATAAAATTAAAACAGTTTTTGCGGCCCTTCCCAGGGAGACTGTAGCATCAGCTTGTTCGAGGTTCCGAAGCAGAATTGAAGCTGTGATCGATGCTAATGGTGGTTATTTTGAGTAAATCTTGTTGATAGTATTGTAATTAACTCTGCCTGTAATGTTTTTTTGTCAATTCATTAAATTTAATAGATACAAAGAAGATTTTCTTTTTCCTTACGAAACTGTCAAATTTATCCCGAACACCCTGTATATATATACAGGGTGTTCGGGATAAATTTGACATATTTATAATTAATTATATTTTTCCGTAAGTTACATGTATTAACACACACTTCTCTTCATTTAAAAGTTTGGACCCTTCTTCATTCATATACAAGATGTCAGAAAGGATGGATAGCTGGAACCCACCTGAATCATGGAAGAGAATAACTTGTATCATGATGATTCGTGCCCGCCATCAAAATAAGGATATTTCGACTGCTGCCCAATGCTCCCTGAATACAGTAAAAACAATCAGGCATGAACTAGAGACTTGCAATGGTGACTACGAGGATGTAGCAAGAAGAAAGATCCCTAGCAGACGATCTGATTGCGTTCGTACAGCAGAATTCCTCGCAAATCTGCAGGAACAGGTGTTGAAGAACCCTGGCATTGGAATTCGGGCTTTGTTCGTGGAGTTGCTAACTGTAGTCAAGCCCTGGATAACAAGGGTAGCCAATGGTAGGCCGTATGTATGGCAGCAGGATTCGGCCCCTTGCCACACCTCTGGGAAAAGTCAAAAATGGTTGTCTGAAAATTTCTACGACTTCACCAGTCCAAATGTTTGGCCTCCAAACTCCCCAGACCTTAACCCCATGGATTATTTTGTATGGGGCGCAGTTGAAAAAGACACCAATCGCACTTCCAGTAATACAAAAGCCCAGTTAATGGATAAAATTAAAACAGTTTTTGCGGCCCTTCCCAGGGAGACTGTAGCATCAGCTTGTTCGAGGTTCCGAAGCAGAATTGAAGCTGTGATCGATGCTAATGGTGGTTATTTTGAGTAAATCTTGTTGATAGTATTGTAATTAACTCTGCCTGTAATGTTTTTTTGTCAATTCATTAAATTTAATAGATACAAAGAAGATTTTCTTTTTCCTTACGAAACTGTCAAATTTATCCCGAACACCCTGTATATATATACAGGGTGTTCGGGATAAATTTGACATATTTATAATTAATTATATTTTTCCGTAAGTTACATGTATTAACACACACTTCTCTTCATTTAAAAGTTTGGACCCTTCTTCATTCATATACAAGATGTCAGAAAGGATGGATAGCTGGAACCCACCTGAATCATGGAAGAGAATAACTTGTATCATGATGATTCGTGCCCGCCATCAAAATAAGGATATTACGACTGCTGCCCAATGCTCCCTGAATACAGTAAAAACAATCAGGCATGAACTAGAGACTTGCAATGGTGACTACGAGGATGTAGCAAGAAGAAAGATCCCTAGCAGACGATCTGATTGCGTTCGTACAGCAGAATTCCTCGCAAATCTGCAGGAACAGGTGTTGAAGAACCCTGGCATTGGAATTCGGGCTTTGTTCGTGGAGTTGCTAACTGTAGTCAAGCCCTGGATAACAAGGGTAGCCAATGGTAGGCCGTATGTATGGCAGCAGGATTCGGCCCCTTGCCACACCTCTGGGAAAAGTCAAAAATGGTTGTCTGAAAATTTCTACGACTTCACCAGTCCAAATGTTTGGCCTCCAAACTCCCCAGACCTTAACCCCATGGATTATTTTGTATGGGGCGCAGTTGAAAAAGACACCAATCGCACTTCCAGTAATACAAAAGCCCAGTTAATGGATAAAATTAAAACAGTTTTTGCGGCCCTTCCCAGGGAGACTGTAGCATCAGCTTGTTCGAGGTTCCGAAGCAGAATTGAAGCTGTGATCGATGCTAATGGTGGTTATTTTGAGTAAATCTTGTTGATAGTATTGTAATTAACTCTGCCTGTAATGTTTTTTGTCAATTCATTAAATTTAATAGATACAAAGAAGATTTTCTTTTTCCTTACGAAACTGTCAAATTTATCCCGAACACCCTGTATGTATGTATATATATATATATATATATATATATATATATATATATATATGTAGCTAAAACTTGCCGTCAAATCCCTAGTGTGGATTAAATGCGTTACAGATTTATTTATATTTAACATGACATAACACTAAATGCTAAAAATAAATTTCACTGGTTCAATTTTCTTGCAAAAACATTTACGTTTTACTTAGTAATAAAAGAAATCTATATACACAGGGGTGTAGTCCTAAATGAAATAGTGCCAGGGTTCTACATTGGAAACAAAAATCCTGAGCACGAAGTGCATTATTATTATTATTGCGACTGCCATATGGCAGAGAGATTGCCTTGTTTTCTGAAACGAAAATGACAAGCTGCTGTTTTTTGACTGAAAGCTGGAAATGCATTATAAGTCTCATTATTATAATTCTTATAATTTATTATAATGAATTTAAAAATTTTGATAGTTTTAAAAAAGTACCAGGGCGTCGCCCTGGCCCGACTACACCCCTGTATATAGCTTCGACATAATTAAATCTCATCCCCCCCCCCCCCACCCGGGAAATGAATTTACTTATTTTTTTGGAAGTATCAAGTAAAATAATAATAGTTTTTGGAGTTTGGCGGTACAACGAATATTTAAAGTTAAAATTCTTGGGGTGGGGGGGGGGAACGTGAATGCAGCCGAGACGTTTATGAATAACGACGAAACATTTTAGAATGAAACGATTTTTCGCGCACAAACGATAACTAGCTATATGTTTTCCAGAGAAACTGAACTAGTGTTTTACAACCTCAGTGAGATATTTTTAGACCGCATTTCTGTCATTCCTGAGAAACCACAGGCCTGTACCCCCACTGCTCTTTTGTAATATAAATGATGCCACTGTTTATAATGTACCACTAAATGTTGAAAACCTTTTTTTTTGTGTATAAGAAGATTTATTAGCCGCTGAAATTTTAGTCTGATAAAAATCGTGTCATCTAAGATGACGTAAATATGATTATACTTTATTAAGTGTTCCACGTAAAAAGTTCGGTAACGGACCATGGGAGTATTCAATGAGATGCTGCCAAAATGAAGTCAGCGAACGCTCACAGTGGGAGGAGTATAAACTAAACGAAACCAAAATAAAATAAATTCAGTGATAATTTTAGTGCTTAGTGAAAAATGATTCTATATTAGATTTATAAATACATATAGGCTTTGATTGTTAACCATAATTACATTTATATACAATGGATTCGAAAAATATTTCCGAATTTAGCGTGCATTAAAATTAGTCACATTAACAATATACTGACATTTTATATCCTATGATCTTCAATGAATATTATTATTTATTACGTGCCATGGCACCCTAGAGTCAAGGATTCAACTGTGTGTATTCTATGGTCAATTTGCGATATAAAATTTGGATCGATATAAAAATTTGCAATGTTCATTTAAGGAGTAAGAATCAGTGCTATGATATATAAATCATGCTATAATTTTAATTAACATTTTCCTTTGCGTTCGGATTTGTTAATAATGTGAAGAATTAAATATAACGTAGTGTATAATACACAGTAATGAACACTTTTTTCGTTGTAGTATGTACAAAAATTCGTTATGAAATCTAATGCTAAATAAAGATGCGAGATTATTCTCTTTACTTTTTTTTTAACATTCAAAATCCTGAATGTTAAGTAAATCTTTATTGAATGTAAAACAAACCCTGCAACAAATAATTCCGACACATACTGTATTTCTTTTGATAAAACCACATTATGCACATAAGTCTCTGACTTTGTAAATTATTTTTTCAATGAAATGTTAACAAAACTGTAAATATTATCACCCTCCATGCATCACTCATCATGAGAGGTTCACTCAACCAACAACATATTCTTATAATGTGCTCCATTCGCCCCAATTCTCCACGTAAAAATCCACTCCTCCCACCCTCCCACACGACCTACAGTGATAGCCCCTAGTTCTTTCCCTGCCATCTTTCACTTTTTTTAAATTTATTTTTTTTTAAACCCTCTGTAACACTCCAATAAAATTCCCTCACTAATTTAAACAGCTCTATCACATCACCTCTTTTCTTCCTATCCAGTAAACTGTAATTTACATTCCTTTAACATCTCCATAACAAACATTCCAGTCCTGATACTGCCATACTTTCTCCACTGTTTCCACATCACAATGAAAACTAGGTGACTAAATCTGAACACAGCAGTGTAACCAGTGCTTTATACAATGGCACAACCATCTCCTTTATCCTTACATGTCAGTGTACTTCTCATCATACTGGCACTTCGATGTGCATTCTTTTCAACATATGCAATGTGCCTTCTAAACTTCAGTGTGCTGTCAACCATCATCCCCCCCCCCTCCAGATCTCTAATATCTCTATTTCCTGAAGGACAGTTTTGCAATCTGATATCTCTACACTCCAAAATGCTTATTCAAAGCATTTTGGGGTGTAGGTATCACCTTGAACTTATTCAAAGCACAACCTTACTCATTTCTTCAAGTTAAAAGGACTCCCATCTTCCTGAAAGGAATTAACATCTGCAGAGCTGATGTTAATTGTAATTCCCTTCAGATTAAATTCCCTCTAAATTTTATATTCTTGGTTTGATCCTTTATCCAAGAGCAAGTTGTGAAGTCACTTTGTCTTTGGATAAAGGATTAAACCAAAAATATAATTTCTTGGCACTTTAATTTATACTATAACCAAGTGGAAAAACTTTCAACATCTATTTCTAATCCAGAGTATTTTAGTAATAAGGTGTGACACCTTTTGGCTACTTGTATATGGAAACATGACTTCTGCATTACTTCAACCTTGGTATCACTTCTGGGTCTGACTCTTACTGATGAGACCTCAATGAAGGTCAAACCAGTCTATGTAGTGACCCTTCCCATAATGCTTGGCAATTTACGTGTCTGTAAGGATGTGCTTTGCATTATGGGATACTAAGGCAAGGGATGTGAAGTCATTAGCCCCTATATGCAAGTTGTCCAGTTTTGCATGCAAACTTTGCTTACATTTGGATAAAGGATTAAACTAAGAATATAATTTCTTGGCATCTTTGATTTATTTTAATGTCTTTATATGTAAAATTTTCAGCTAAGTTTCATAGCCATTGTCAGTACAGTTATAGGAAAACACTAAAAAGAACAGCAATTCATCTGAAAGCACGTGATATTATGTACACACTATTGGCTGCAAGAGAACAGCTCCATCTTCATTAACAGATATCCAAAATAAATTAATTTAGTTAATAAATGATTTTTAAATGTAAACAATTTTTTTTTTTTAAATATAAAGAGCCAATAGGCTTCATTTTGGTGATATAAACATTATTCAAATCAGTCTAACCAGTTGATTTGAATAATTTTTTTTTATTACAAATTAAGAAATGCATGAATGGTGAGTATTAGTCAATATAACTTCCCAAAATTGAGACAGTTTTATTAGGCGAACACTTTTGTTCAGGTTTAGATTGTGAATGTGTGCTTCACAGCTTTCTTTGTAGTCTTTCCAGAAGAAAGTAACTTTTGTGTAACATTTTGGTTTTGTTCCACTGAATCCTGTGTTTGTAGATAACGTGGCTTGCTAAACTGGATTTGTTGGATTCCTTTAAGTTCATTAAGAAATATGGCATAATCAAATCTTTAGTTGACAGAGCTAATAAAATTTGTTCTACAGATTTTCTTCTCTGTTTATTATCATAACTACCTTTATCGCTAATGGTTATAATGCAAAACTATTGGAAAAATAATAATTATGGCCATCATCCTTACCCACCTCAAGAAGAAATTACCAGAATTTGTATTCCATATGTTAAAGGACTTTAAGAAAAAAAATAGCAAGATTACTTCAACAGATTAACAAGTTGCTTTCCATCCAGTTCACAAACTTAATACCTTCCTTATCTCACCTAAAGACAAATATCCTCCTCTTTCTTATCCTAGAGTTTACAGAATCCCTTGCTCTTGTGGCTTATGTTATTATGGACAACGTAGTTGATCTGTACAAATCTGTCTTGAAGAACATCAGGAATACATTTCACTTAAAGAACCCAACAAATCCAGTTTAGCAAGCCACACATTATCTACAAACCACATAATTCAGTGGAACAAAACCAAAATGTGACAAAAGTTACTTTTTTCTGGAAAGACTCTACAAAGAAAGCTGTGATGCATATATTCACAGCCCAAACCAGAACAAATGCATCGCCTAAAACTTTCTCAATTCTGGGAAGTTATATTGAACTAATACTCACCATCAGTGCCATAACGAGGGCATGATAAAAGAGGCACTCACCATGGGCGCAAATAGGTTTGGGGGCGCAAAATGTAAAAAAATAAAAATAAATAAATAGATATAAAAGTTTGCTATTTTATATTGTAGTTTTAAATTTCGGCAATATGCCACTTTAGACATACAAATTCTGCAACACAACGGAATTCCGCTACATTTGGTAACACTGGTGAGTTCCAATTCGTCTCAAGTTAGATGGCAACGACAGTGCCTAATATCACGACTTGAACATAACATTTCTTTGCAATTGTTCTCGTTTTTGTCTCAAGTAAATTGTTCCGTTGCACCATTAACTATTAATGAATGTATTTTCGCATTTTATACCCGCGCGGCTAGCCTAGTGGCTTTGCGCTTCGCAACCATATGCCTGGGGAAGGAGTGTCCCAGGTTCGATTCCCGTTGTAGACGTGAGGAATTTGAGGATCTTCCTCAGGCATAGCCAAGTTAGCCGGTCTTGGGCACGGTCAGTAGGGTTTTTTCCGCCAGTTTATCTGGCATTTTTCATCCCGCAAACAGGCAAACCGGCCCCATGAACATACGCCTATACAGTCAAAAATATATCCCCCCCCAGCGGCAGACCAGGCAACAGGTCGGTTGGGAGTAGTACTAACAAGAAGTCGCATCTAAAGTAACATGCGGACCCTGCATGGGAAGCGGGAAATAATGCGTAGTAGAAGAAGAATTTTCGCATTTTATGATTTTGTAGAATTTTGTATTTCCAAATTCTCGTCTAATCCTAAACATTTGCATAGATAATCTAATGCATTCTTCTGTTATCCTCCTAATGTGTCTATCTGCCCATCCTAAGTTTATTACCTTCCATATTATAATTTTAATCCCTTTATGACCTCCTTCGATATCATTCCATCTACCCGAATCCCTCATTTCATGATCCACTCACAAAAATTATTCGCCAGCCCTTATTTACACCCATCAAACCCAGGATCCAATGAAAATCACAATCTTCCCACCCTGAATATTTCCATTCGCTCTACTTTTTGTAGATTAAAGAATTTCCAAAATCATGTAATTATTATTAGTCTTGTTGTCATTCATAAGATCAGTTGTGTTGTTGCTGTGTAGTAATCAGTACCGTCGACAGGTTGTAGCATAGAGACAGCCTGCCTCACGCCGCTGCTTAATAAGGGCGCTTGTTCAGCAGTATTACGGCAACAACAATATTTTACAAAAATACAGAGTTTATTTTACCAAATAAAAAAGTGCGGCATTTCCCATTGACAGTTAAATATGTGCTTATTATATTTTATTAATAAATAAATTATAGTCATACATACTAAAACTAAACAATTTAGAATCCACTTATTAGATACTTAAGGAAACAACCCATAAAGTATCATACGATGTGAATTTCATAAACTTTTATAGGTCTATATATATATATATATATATATATATATATATATTAAATTATATTATGCATGAATTCTCCTACTCAAATTGCGAATAACTATCGCCTGTGACTTTCACATTGGAGGGATAACTCGCTCCTTGCAGTAAACAATACACCCTCCACAACAGCAACCAGACTGCAGAAATTAGTTTTATCATGTCACTGAATAAGGTGTAATATATTTCTCAACAAACAGTGCAATTAGAGACAAATGGAAATATAAAAGCACTAACTAATAATCACATCTCCCCTCCAACAGAAACTGCTGTATAGACTGGAGCAAATCACATGTTGCAGGTGCAACATATGGTTTTGCTTGACACTACTACTCCATCATGAACATATTAAAACTAAGAAATATATAGTGAATGCATTTCAGATATTATGGAAATCAGTTTAAGAGCATTAGCATTTCAATTCAATTGTCAGCTTGTTTTGTTTGGGTCATGCGATCTTTTGTTAATACCGCACCAATCATATGCACTTCTTTATTAGTTGCTCTTTCTCTACTGGCCTACAATCATGCACATCTTTCACTTCTCATCAGTAATTTGTCAAGGATTGTTCGTTATGTATCTCAAGTCTTAAATTACTGGTAATTTTTGCTTGATCTAATGGGAAAGAAGATGACTCTATTTGGGTAGATAACTTTGATTGCACACAAGGAAACTCTCGAGGACAGAAGAAGTGATGGAGAATAGAAGCTTCTTGGTAAGTCATACCCATTTTCAGTTTTTTTTTTTCCTGAAAACTTTAGTTTCCGAAAATCCTCGCATATATCTCGCACCACGATCGATTTTTTAGCTTTACTTTTGGGAAAAAAGTGAGAGTTATATTCTAGTAAATACGGTAATTTTTTTAGCTTTCAAATTCTTAAGTGTAGATCATTGGTTAAAGACTGGATTTATAAAAGGCACAAACGAGAGCAATATAGCAGATATAGAAATAAGCAATTTCACTCCTCTTATTGATGATAAATTATTTATATTAAGTAAAAATGTATAGTATCTTTATAAATTTTGTTCTATTAAAAATAAATCATATTTTTTGTTTAAATGTACATCTAAATTCAAATAAAACACACATTTACAATGAAATATTTATTTATTTATTTATTATTATTATTTTGATAAGGTACTTGGTAATAATGAAAATTAAAGAAGAGGTACACAGATATCTGAAGTTTCAGAAACACTGTCCAAATATTTAGTCTGAAACATAGGTGTATATTACATCTGTTCGTTTTATTAAATTCTGCTTCGAATTTGGATAGACGAAACAGCGTGATATGCACTTCTTACATTTTTTTTCAGCGTCATTTCAAATTTAAATGCGAAACATATTGAGTGTATTGTGTATTCTGTGTTTAAGTGACTTTGATTTTAATTGTGTACTTAGTTTTGGATTTTTGATAGACAAATAAAATTTTAAAAGGTAAGTAGTTTATAAATAATAAACATATTAATCAGAGGTGCATTTTGCTAAAATGCCAAAATCGCTCATTGGGCAGCATACTTTTTTCAAATTATTGTATAAATTAATTATTTATAGTAAAAATCCGTAGAAGGCAACTGTTTAAAATCGATTTTTTAAATAAGATTGTTTTAAAACTCTTAAAAATAATAAATAAATTAACTCAAAATCAATCATTAATAGAAAAAAGAATAATTTATCAATACGAAATTTATTGTCATTTAGATGAGTCATTTGAAAGAGAAAAAGTTATTGGGAGCTGCTTTTCTCAAAAGGAAAAGAGAAAAGAAAGAGCAAGTAAAGAAAGCAACAAGCGATATAAGGAGATTTGGAATTTTAACGAAAGACACCAAAGAGAACAAGTTTTCAACAGCACCAAAAGTTCTAAAAATTTCAGCACCAGCCGTTGGAGCAGCTTCTACATCCTCGTCCACACCAACGATTCTCCCGCATCAGCCATTGATACTGACGTAGCAACTATTTGTGGTGATTCCAAAAATGATGATAGCGACAAACAGGAATTACTAACAGATGATCCAACTCTAGTTCATTCAAGTTTAACAACTGAATTAAATCTGCCTTCTACAAGTAGTTGTTTCATGTGAAATTGAAACAGAAGAGAAAAGTACAATTGAACATTAAAACCAGGAAATCGAGACCCAATGTAATAATGATAATTATATAGTGGATGTTAAATTAGAAAATATTGATAATGCAAAAATAATAGAATTTAATGATCCCACAACATGGCACATAACCAATAGTAACACAAATATTTGTTCAACATGGACCCGAGTTGTGCGATAATATAAGTGTTTATCCTGATACAGAAAATCGGCATTTTGATAAAAAATGGTTTGTAAAAACCATGTCAAACGGAGAACAAGTACTCAGAAATTGGTTGATATATTGCAAGCGAAAAGATGCACTGTTCTGTTTTCCATGTATTCTTTTTGGAAAAAATCAGAATGTATGGACCACTGCATGGTTTCGAGACTGGCAGTATTTGAATCCTATGTTACCACGTCATGAAAATTCATTATATCATAAAAAAATTACGTCGAATGGAAAACTTTCGAATCAAAAATTAAGAAAGGTGGTTTTATAGACGATCAATTACAAGAAGCAATTTTAAAAGAAAAAGAAAAGTGGAGGCATATTTTAAAAGTTATTTTGGATGCCATTCTGCACTGCGTAAAAAATAATGACGCTTTGAGAGGAACTTGTGAAAAATTGGTCATCCCGAATGTGGAAAATTTTTGAACACGATAGAATTAATTAGTCATTACGATCCTATTACTGCGCAACATATTGAAAGTCATAAGAAAAATCAAGTTAATTATTTCTCTCCTAGAATACAAAATGATATAATTAATATAATTGCTTCTAAAATTAGACAGCATATTATTTTAAATATTCAAAAAGCAAAATATTTTTCTATTTTATTTGATAGCACACCTTACACTTCTCACCAGGAACAGATAACCCAAATTTTGCGCTATGTTAACATTGATCCTAACACAAATAAATGTAGCATTGACGAAACCTTCGTAGATTTTATTGTGACACATGCAAAAACTGGCATAGCACTTGTGAATGACATCGAAAAAAAAAAAAGTTAATATCAGACGGATTAAATATTAGAAATATAAGAAGACAGTCATATGATAATGAAGCGAATATGGCGGGTAAATACAAAGGGGTACAAGCCAGGATATTACGTTTAAACAATATGGCGAGATTTGTTCCATGCACTGCTCAGCCTTAATTTAATAGGCGTTCATGCTGCACAAACATCTGTTCAAATGAAATCATGTTTTGGAACAAATCAACAATTGTTTAACTTTTTTTGTAAATTCTACTAGTAGATGGGATCTTTTAAAAGAAAAATTATCTGTTCGTCTTAAAGGTTTAAGTGACACGAGGTAGTCCGCGAAAGCTAACGCGGCCTTACGAAATCAAATGCCTTTAATAATACAACTTCTTAATGAAATGCGTGATGGACAAAGACAAGTTACAGTAGACTCTGTAACAATTGCGCGAATGTTGCTAAAATTATTAACAAAATTTAATTTCGTTGCACTATTAATATTTTGGGATACAATATTAGGAAAGATAAATAAAGTAAATTCACTTTTACAAGAAAAAAAAAAAAAACAGTCGAAAATGCTGCGAAAATGATAAAAGCTCTAAAAAATGAAATTCAACAGTACCGAAATGATTTTTTCGATTCGCTTCACAATTCGGCAAAAAGTTTAGCCAAAACAATAAATATTGAAACTTGCATTCCAGAAAAGAGACGGTGCAAAATAAAAAATATGCCTGGTGAGAAAGCTACTGATGATTCTGCATTACTAAAAAAAAGAAATGGTGAAGTTTTAGATCTAATACTCATACAACTCAATGATAGATTTACTGCTTTACAAGAGGTCGCAAACGACTTCAGTTTTTTAAATGGACATGCTTTAAAAATTATGAAGCTAGATGATCTCAAACGATGCGTAGCCAACCTGGCATTGAAATATAATAGCGACTTAGATGCTCCAGAATTTGTATCTGAAATCGAGAGTTTGAAATATCAAGCCATGGGAGTTTTTGAAAATTTAGGCGATATGGACGCTTTTCAAATCTTGCAAAAAAATTACGAACTCTCATTACAAAACACGTATCCAAATCTAGAGAGAAGCGGGAATAACGCGTAGTGAAAGAAGAAGATAACATTGCCTGTAACAACAGCTTCCTGCGAACGTTCGCTTAGCAAAATGAAAATTGTAAAATCGTACCTTCGTTCTTCTCTTGGACAATAGCAATTGACAAACATGTCTATAATATCAATTGAAAAAGATATTGCAAAAACATTAAATTATGACGATATAGTAGATGTGTTTGCAAATGAAAAAGCTAGAAAAATTTCTTTATAAAATATGCTGAACTTATTTATGTTTTTATTATATTATACCTATGTCGTGTATTTCTTTAATTTATTGGTCACTGAATATGAATAAAAATTTGTTCTTATTTAATAGATTATTTATTTATACAAATACATGTCATTTTGATGGGGTTAATAGCAAGTATTTAACATATTGCATTTAGTAAAATTTAACTTGCTACATTTAAATTTTTGTCATTTTTTGGGTTGGGGGGGGGGAGCAAGTTAGACACTTGCCACAGGCGCTTCATACCCTCGTTACGGCACTGCTCACCATTCATGTGTTCCATAATTTGTAATAAAGAAATTCTTTATATTTAAAAAAATTTATTAACTAAACTAATTTATTGCAATTTATTTTGAATATCTATTAATACAGACGAGCTATTCTCTTGCAGCCGATAGTGCACATATCACGTGCTTTCTATTGAATTGTTCTTTAAAGTGCTTTCCTATAACTGTATTGTCAATGGCTATGAAACAGCTGAAAATTTTACAAATAAGGACATAAAAATTAAACTTAAGTGATTCCGGTAATAATATTTTATGATAAATTAGTTCATATGCTATGAAATATATAGTAGAATAATTAATAAAAAATTGAAAATATACAGGGAAAAAATATTAAAATATCAAAATGGATTGAGAAAAGGACACTACAATGGATGCACTTTTTGAAAACCACTTATAGAGAAAAAAAAGAATTTAATTTAATAACTCACTTTTGTTTACAGATAATGAAAAAGCATTTCATAAAGTAGAAAGACACTGTTTGATATATTTTCAAAGAATAAATATATACCTACTGTTGGATTACGGACAATAATGAATATACACTGGTCTCCATAAATTAAGATCAGAGCACACCTTGTATTGCTATGGTCTGAGGAGGTATCTGGTATCTCAGTGGGCAGACACACACCAATCTGTATGTGCTTCCTAGAGAAAGAACCATGAATGATGCAACATTTAGAGAGGGGGTCCTAGATCCTCATGTTCATCCAAATGTGGGTTTCGATAGAGGAGACTTACCTACCAAATAATGCTTGTCCTCAAAGAGCAAAGCTCGTGAACCAATATTTTCAAGAAGAGATTATGTACATATTGGCTGGCCAGCCAGGTCTCCTGACTTTAATCTGATTGAGCATGTCTGGGATGCTCTAGGTTGATGTGTTGCTGCTCTCAACTCCCTTCCCTCCTCCCCAAAACCTTGAGGGACTTAGAACTTTGTAGTAATGGTTATTACCAACTAAACTCTCAGACACCATTATACCTCTTAGACACAGTATGAAACATCATTGTGAGCGCTGTATTGCTGTGAGGGGTGACCGCATTCCTTACTGAGGCACTTTGACATTCTTAATTTGACCTCTTGTTTTTATCCGTTGTCTCCATGTACCCATTTGTTACTGAATTAAACTATTTATTTATGATTTATTTATATATGTTATTTTCACATCATACTGCTTTTTACCAAATTGCATAAAAATTCATCATAGTTTTAGCTATCATGATTTTTCTCTTTGTTCCTTAATTTATGAAAACAAGTGTATATAAATATAATAAAAATAAATGTCCAAAAAACAATCTATAATCCAAGATGTAAGACAGGGATGTTCTCTGTCTCCAACACTTTAAAATTTATATTAATGAAATATTAATACAATGGAGCTCTTTAAATAATCCAGGTATAAAAATTTCCCAGAATAAAATAAATATGTTATTATTTGCAGATGATCAGATGATTCAGATAAGGAACACAAATTATGAAAACAAACTCACAGTACCTGTGTAGCTCAGTGGATGTGACGTTTGCCAACCACGGCGCATGGCCGCACGAAGGAAGACTTGGTTTCGAGTCTAGTCGGCGACTAGAGGAAATTTTTCTAAGCCTTTTTTCGACCGGTTCCTGAGTTAGTCTATCTCTGGCACGGGCAAGCAGGTTTTTCCTCCCAGAAACTTGGGTTTTTCGTCCTGTAAACTCAAGAAAATCGACCGTAGAACCCACATTATTTCAGACATTAAATATATTGTGTTAGGGACCACGAGATGGCGGCACATTTGAGCCGTCTCTCTTCACTGAGTACCGCTTAATTAGTGATAGCCTTGGGCCATCTATCTCTGATTGGTACCAGTGGAGATTGAACTGCCCACTCAGTCTCCAAAAAAAGTTAGATAGGGCTAAATGGCCTCGCCTACTCCCCGTATACGGGAATAAAAAAGGCGTTAGCTGATTTTTTTTTTTACAACTCACAGTATTCTGTCATTGAAACAAAGAAAAACAATTTACAAAGAGCAATATATAATTTAAACATTACAGGAGAGCAGTTTGGAATGAAAATATTTATAGATAAGACTACAATAATGGCATTTTGTGGACAAACTCCTGTTAAGAGTAAAATAGTTAAAATAACAGAACAGATAAATATTTTATTATCTTGTATATGAAATATCACATGGAGAAAAACATCATTGTGAACAACAAATTAAATTTTTAAGGTTATAGGCCTAATAAATAGAACTCTCAATTTGAATCTTGCACAAAAAGATACGTGCTTAAAAATATAGAATATATGGCAGTGAAATAAATTAACAAAGAATAAAAACAAGTGAAATGAGATTCATGAGAAGAATTACAAAATACACATTAGACAATAAAAATAAATAAATAAAAAAATGAAGATATTTTGAAATGAAGATAAGAACTAAAAATAAAAATCTATAGAAAAAAATCTTCGATTAAAAATGAGACCAGAACAGATGGTGTGAAACATTACATAAGCACTTCGCGAGCGCGTGTGTATGTGTGTGATTGCATACATTTAAAATGTTTCTTTTACCACATGAATATGACTTTATTTATTTTTGACCACAATATTTTTATTGTGGTCAAATTTCATTGTCGAGAATGTAACCCCTGTTTTTAACATTAAGTCTATGGGAAATAATATACTATTAACAATAGTTTAAACTACAGTCAACAGTTTTAAAGTCCTGTTTTACAAGTTTCCGCTTTACAGTTCTATGAACGAATTAACTCAAGTTGATTTCTGCTTAATTATTATAACCAACATGCAAAGATGAACATAGTTTTGTAGTTGTTTTATTATTACATTTATTATATTTTACTGCATTAAACATCACTACCCAATCCAGTTTCAACCTTTGAGATCTCATCAGTGGGAGCCAGATCTACAAAGATAAATTTGAATTAATGCAGAAATCATATTACTGCTGGCCTGGTTGGCATATCCGCTCTCTAGCCGAAAGGCTGTGGATTCGAATCCCGCCGTGGGCATAGATGTTTGTGATTGTCTGTGAAAATACTACTGGTGCTGAAGGGTAGTACATGCCGTTGGTGTAAATGATGATGGTAATTGCAGTTCATTGTAGTTGATGGATTGAGTGGTGGAGATGTAGAGCTGTAGAGTGGCTCCCTCCCTTGATGAGTCTTTGGACTCATCAAGGAAGGGCACCTTGGAGGTGTCACATAATAATAATAATATTTCTCATACGAGTAATAACAAAAATTGTTATCACTTTATTATTAAAATACTCTGGATCAGGATGGGCATTGAAAGTTTTTCACTTGGTTATACTATAAATTAAAGATACCAAGAAATTATATTCTTGGTTTAATCCTTTATCCAAGTGGAAGCAAACTAAGTTTAGAAGTGAAGTAACTTCAGAACTAGGCTACTTTTATATAGAGGCTATCATGTTGGAGGCTTAATGGATTTTTTACAACACTCAAAAAGAACTCTCAGAGGACCCTGTAACCCGCAGAGAGCACGTCCCCTGGGTGGCAGATAGGTGAGCCCACCATGTGTGTGTGTACATGCGTGTGCGTATATATATATATATATATATATATATATATGGTGGGGTGGTCCGAATATACTGAATAAGGACTCGTGGACCAACAGGGCCATAAGGGGCAATCA
This sequence comes from Typopeltis vanoorti, assembly GCF_054136105.1. Classification (NCBI taxonomy): domain Eukaryota; kingdom Metazoa; phylum Arthropoda; class Arachnida; order Uropygi; family Thelyphonidae; genus Typopeltis; species Typopeltis vanoorti. The sequence continues at coordinate 87,347,661 of NC_143561.1, read as the reverse complement.
TCTTGATTGTAAGGGAAGCGGAACTCCCATGGACCCCTAGCTGGATCTATCCTCTCCTTCTACTTTGAGGAAGATCCACTTACTTTAATCTTTCCTATAAGGCCTTATCAGCCAACTCTTCTTACTTTATGACCCTTATGCTATTAGAGTACTCAAGGGCCATGGGGTCTTTTCATTTCTGGCCTTACAACTATGCCCTCTATAAATCTTACTATATTTCTTCTATAATCTACTCTTTCCCCTTTATTATACCCTATTCCTCCTAGGGGTTTAAATTCAGAAGAAGGCTAGTTCAGAAGCCTTAAGGTAGAAGCCCTACCACTGAACTATTCCATCGTCAGACTAGTCCCCTGACATGGAGAACATAATTCTACTTGTAAGCTGACAGAAAAAGATAATCGGATTGAATCTATGGGAAACGACCCTGGAATGGAAAAGGGAAAATGAAAATGGAAACGACAAAATATAATACACATAGCAAACTGGAATGTAGGAGGAATAACATATAAAGAAATAGAATTAGACCAATTACTAAATGAAAGAAATTTTAAAATAGCAGTAATCACCGAAACAAAAAAGAAATTAAAAGGAACTATGAGAACTGAAAATTTTAATGTGATATACAGTGGAGTCGACAGAGACCAAAGAGCACAAGCAGGAGTCATGATTTGGATACATAACTACCTTTCAAAAAGTTATAACATTATAAATTATGGAATGAAAGAATAATAGAAGCTAGAATAAAAATAGATACAGGCTATTTAACAATAATTGGTTTATATGCCCCAGAAGAAGGAAGAGAACAGGATAATATTGATTTTTATAATCAGCTACAAAACATATATAATAAAATAAATAAAAATGACTACATAATTTTAGCAGGAGACTTAAATGCAAGAATTGGAAACATGAAAATTAATAATAATATAGGAATACATGGAGAACACACTCTAAACAGAAATGGTAAAAAATTGATTGACTTTGTAGTTTATAATAACCTAAAAATAATGAATTCCTTCTATAAACATAAAGACATACATAAATATACTTGGGAAGCAAGAGAATGGAAATCAATATTAGATTACTTCATATTAAATGAAAAGACATCAAAATTTTCACTAGATGTTAGAGTTCACAGAGGATATGAAATAAGCAGTGACCACTTCCTTGTTAAAATAAAATTAAGATTACCACCTAAATGGCTACAAGTAACAAGAACAGAAAGAAAAATTGAAACATTTGTGTATAAAACTAGACTATTGAATGACACAAATGTACAATGGCTATATGAACAAAAGAATTAACCAATATCTAGATAAAATAAAACAAAATGAAGAAATAGAAATTGAATGGCTTAATATAAAAACGATACTAAATGCAGCAGCAAATGAAAGCTTAGGAAAGACCAAAAAATTCAATAAAAGGAAAAAACTGAAGATCTGGGATGATACAATCAAAGAAATAATTAAAAAGAAAAAAGAAGCCTATCACAAATGGTTAAGCAGTAAAAGATTAGAAGATGAAATAGAATATAAAAGAATAAGAGCCATAGCTAAAAGAGAAGTCAGAAAAAGACAGAGAATCATGGAATAAATTTGTTTCTAATTTAGAACATGATTTATATAAAATAAGACCCAATGTATATAAGATTTTGAAACACCTAAATGCAGATACCAAAGAAAACATAAAATTAAACACTGAATTAAAATTAGAAGAATTTCTAAATTACTACACAGAACTGTGGACAGACAAATATTTTAAAAAAGACGACTGGCAAACAATTAACGAAAATGAAAAGGAAATAACTGAAGAAGAATTAGAAATCAGCCTGAAAGAAACAAGAAACGGAATATCACCTGGAGAAGATAAGCTAGGTTCAGAACTATATAAATACGGAGGAACAAGATTCAAAAAAAGACTTACTATTTTTAAATAAAATTTACTCAACTGGTATCCCCCTAATAGAATGGAAAAAAGCAATTATGATTCCTATCTTTAAGAAAGGTAATAGAGATGACCCTAAAAACTATAGAGGTATGAGTATACTAAATTCCTGTTACAAAATATATAGCAGAATCTTAAATAACAAACTAATGAAATATTCCGAAAACTTTATTCTAGAGGTACAGAATGGATTTAGAAAAGGACGATCATGTATAGACCCAGCCTTTTGCCTAAAATTAATAGTAGAGAAAAGAAGAGAATATAATTTGGAAACACATATTGCATTTATTGACTTTGAAAAAGCATTTGACAAAGTTAAAAGAAACATTATTTAACATATTAAAAGAAAGACAAATACCAAATAATATCCTAAAAGCTATCAAGTATATATGAAAATAATCAAATACAAATAAGATTAAATCACGAGCTATCATATACCAGAGAGATAAACCAAGGGGTCCGACAGGGATGTCCCCTCTCAGCAACTCTTTTTAATATCTACTTAAATGAAATAATAATAAAATGGAGTAAAAATTTACACCAAGGAATTAAACTTTCACCTACAGTTAACTTAAACACTCTCCTTTTTTGCAGACGACCAAATAATTATTATTATTATTATTATTGTTCAGGCCTCCAAGGAGTCAAAAAACTCATCGAGGGAGGTCCTTCCTAAGACAAAGTCTGTCAAGACTCACTGAGGGGAGGTCCCCCCCTGAGAAACACAAAGTCTATCATACCACTCTTTAAACTCACTGACCGTTCTCGCTCCCACCACTCCATCAGGCAATGCATTCCACGGCTCAACCACCCTCCACACAAAGAAACCACTCCTTACCCTCTTGCTCACAGTTTCCTTTCATAACTTCCAGGGATGGCCTCTTGTCATCACTCCTTCCCGCTGATCAACCAAGCGAAAGAACTCCCCAGTGTCAACCCTGTAACCACCTCTCAACAGTTTAAAAGTCTCAATCATATCACCTCTCCTTCTTCTATCCACCAAACTCTGCAGTCCACATTCTCTCAGCCGATCCTCATAACTATCCTTGTACAGTCCTGAAACCATCTTTGTCATCCGTCTTTGTATCCTTTCCACAGTTAATTTATCCCCTTCAAATCCTGGGGACCAAATCTGAGAACAATAGTCCAAGTGTGGTCTGATCAGAGGCTTATACAATGGAATGATAACCCTCTTATCTCTGCAGGTCAGTGTCCTTCTCATAATAGCAGCAATCCTCTGTGTTACCTTCACCACCTTTGCAATATGTCCCCTAAACTTCAGGTTTCTATCAATCATCAACCCCAGATCTCTTGTCTCCCCTACTTCCTCCAGTATAACTCCTCCCATAGAGTATGCAGCATCCCATCGATGTTTCCCAAACCTCAAGACCTTACATTTTGCTGCATTAAACTGACACCCCCATTCATTTGCCCATCTATCTAGCTTATTTAAATCCTCTTGCAGGGCTACCACATCTGCACTATTACTAATAATCCTTCCCAGCTTCGCATCATCTGCAAACAAGTGAATATCCCCTTGCAATCCACTGGCTATGTCATTGATATAAAGGTTAAACAATATAGGTCCTAGTACTGAGCCCTGTGGGACCCCACTTGTAACCCTCTGCCTCCTGGAAACTGCTCCACCATACACAACTCTCTGATACCTATCAGACAGCCAATCCTGAATCCAGTTGACCAATCTAACATCCAGACCCATGTGCTGCAACTTAAATATCGGCTTATCATGTGGCACCCTGTCAAATGCCTTCGCCAAGTCTAAGAAAATTGCAGTATATGCCTTTCCCTCATCTAATATTCTTGTAACTTTATTATAAAAGGCTAGCATATTGCTAAAACAAGAGCGTCCTTTCACAAATCCATGTTGATTCTCACAGATAACATTACCCTCATCTGCCCAATGCTGTACACGGTCCCTCACTACTTTCTCCAAGATCTTAACAACTACTGATGACACACAGACTGGCCTATAATTAGACACTTCCAGTCTGTTACCACCCTTATGCAATGGCACTATCTTACCTTCCTTCCATTCCCTGGGCACCTTTGCCAAAGCCAGACTTTCATTGAAAAGCCACGTTAAAGGTACTGTCAATTCCCTAGCACATTCTCTCAAAACTCGTGGCGAAATACCATCCAGTCCCATAGCTTTACTGACATCCAGAGTACTCAGTATCTGAAACACACTCTCCTCCTGTACCTCCAAACCTCGTACCAGTCCTATCCCTCTAGCATTAAAACTGACTCCTCTAGGATGAAATACTCCAATAAAGTGTTCATTGAACAATTCCACTATGTCCTCTGCATCAGTCACTCTATTCCCATTTTTATCCCACAATATCATTCTTCCACAGTCATTTCTCCTCCTACTGGCCACATAGCTAAAAAATTCCCTAGGATTTTCTTTGGATCTTAGGGCCAATCTCCTCTCATATTCCAGTTTCGCTTTCCTTACCACACTAGTCACTCTTCTGGCCTGTGTCTTATATTCCTCATGCATCTCTTCACCTATCTCCTTATATCTCTTCCATAGCCTCTTTTTCGCATGCAATTCCTGTTTAATATTGTTTGTCATCCACTTTACTCCAAATTGCGTCCTCTTCTTCACTCGTGGTATACAACTTACCATTGCTGATAACAAATATTCTTTCACAATTTCCCACGCACTGGTGATATCCCGGCCTTCCAATTCCTCCCTCCATGAAACTTCCCAAAGTTGACGTCTAAGACTATTATAATCACCTGCCTTATAATTCCACATAAGTTCCTGTCTCTTTGATACTCCTGCATGTCTATTCATTTTCCAAGTCAACACCATATGGTCACTCTCTCCAACTGGTGAGAGAGACGTCAACTCAGTTATTATCAACTCTTCTGATGCTATAACCAAATCCAAAATTTTTTAACCTCTTGTTCCCTCTGTTACATGTTGCCTAAGACATTTGTCCCTCAAGAATTCTAGAAATTCCATTCCCCTATTGCTACATGCATCTTCCTCTCTCCAATTTATACTACTGAAGTTAAAATCTCCCATAACAATCATTCTTCTTGCACTTGCCAAACTTAGCTGTCTAAACATCTCCTGGTCCCCATCCTCTGTGCTCCTGGGTCTGTAGCAACACCCCACTAAATATCCTGTCTTGCCTACCTCTACCTCACACCATACGCTCTCAAAATCATTTGTCTCACTTCCTTCCAAATTCTCCACTCTTAGAGGACATAGGTCATCACTTATCATAAGCAGTACCCCACCACCACGCTTTCCCCTCCTATCCTGACGAAAAATGCTATACCCAGCGACTTCTATTCCTGTTGTTATATCCCCTTCTGTCAACGACGTCTCAGTGATCGCAATAATTTTTGGCCAGGCTGTAATAATAATTGTAATAGTTTGTTGTAATAATAATTGTAATAATTGTAATAATAATTACAAGGTTGTAATAATAATACCAGGTTGTAATAATAATTACAAATTCTGAAGATAACTTGCATAAAGCTATTTTAAATCTAAATGAGATATCCAAAGATTATGGTATGATAATATCAACAGAAAAATCAAAAACTATGGCCTTTAAAGGACAAGATCCAGCAAGAACTAAAATAGTAATAGATAACAAGATCTTAGAACAGGTGAATTCATTTAACTACCTAGGATGTATGATCACATATGAAAATGAAAAAGATATAAACGTAAAAATTGCAAAATATTTAAAAATAACAGGTGTAATTAACTCTATATTTAAACCAAACATAGTTCAAAAACAAACCAGGCTAAAAGTATACAATACATTAGCCTTACCGGTCTTAACGTATGGAAGCGAAATCTGGACAATAAAACAAAAAGACAAACAAAGATTAACAACAGCAGAAATGAAGTTTATGAGAAAAACTGCAAAGTATACCCTATTTGATCACAAAAGCAACGAAGATATTATGAAAGAATTAAACCAAGAACCAGTAATAGAAAAAATTAAAAAATATAAACATAAATGGATGGAACACGTTCAAAGAATGAAAACAGAAAGATTACCAAAACAAGCCTTAAAGTACAAGCCATTGGGAAAAAGAAAACCAGGACGTCCTCTTAAACGATGACTTCTAAGGCGAACAGGCCATGCTAGGCCTAAATCCTTGATACGTATGATGACTCAAAAAGAATTAAAATAGAATTTAATACTTCCTATATTTCATCCTAGTCACTAGGACATCTACGGGGATTACAAAAACAATTAATGTAACATGCACACACAAATCTTACAATACTAAGCCCAACCACGAGGTGGCCTGGAATGTAAGGTGGGACCTCTGGTGATGAGTGTTTCCCAAATCTTCAGAAGCTTAATGCAACCGTATGTATTAAGATTTGGTTGGTTTCTGAGTGCTGCTGCTGCTGCTTCTAAGAAAAGTCTCTCTTTCTTGAATTTGCTGTGGTGGAGCATGGTGGTTTTCTTCCATGATACTCTGTGGGTGGTGTCCAAAACATGGTCAGCCAAGCCTGAATAGCCATAGTTATGTTTACATAATTAAGACTTGTGTTCCTCCAGGCGGATGGATGCTGATCTGCCTGTCTGTCCAAAGTACGCCAGCTTAGAGGAACAGGGTACTTTGTAAACTCCAAGCAGCGAGAGAGGAGGGAGTTGAACCTCCTGATGTCACGAAAAAACTTAAACCTTTCCGCTCCCGTCCACCCCCGACAAATCAATATATTGGGAGTGGTTGTTAAAGTCTTAGAAAAATTGGCGAAAGGTAAAATACAACAGTAGGTGGATATGGATGTGATTCTTTATGGTGGGTAGCATGCTTTGCAAAGGGTAGATCCTGTCTTAGCAACATCTTCATATTTTAAAATAAAGTCACAGCAGAATTGGATAAAGGTAAAGGCTACACCATGATACTTCTCAAATTTGCCAAGGCATTTGACGGAATACCATGGAAAACTATTACAATAACTGGAACAAATGGGAATAGATATGAGGCTAGTAACATGGGTAGAAGGAGGAGGGTGGCTTACAGATACACCAGTATATGGTAGAGTGGAGTACATCAGGGTTCACTACCAGAGCCACTACTCTTTAATTTGTATATCAATGACATAGGAAAATATTTAAGATGGGATATTCAGCTGTTTGCTGGTGATGTAAAACTGGGGAGAGCAACCGTTGATAAAGATGATGTACATATCCTGCAGGATAATTTAAATAAATTGGCATTGTGGTCAAAGAATAATGATTGTCAATTTAATGTTGCAAAATGCAAGGTTTTGCACTTCAGGTTGAAAAGGTTGCATATGGTGTATCATATTGATGGTATTGGTTTGCAGGAAATTTATGATGCTAAGGACTTGAGGATAATGGTGGACAAACAATTAAAAGTTCAGAAGGCGTATTGCAAAAGTTCGTAAAATAGCTCAATGAATTACGTGGATGTTGAAAAACACACTGACAAGTAAAGATAAGGAAGTTATCCCTCTTTATAAGGCTATGAATCAGCCATATCTTGACTATTGTGGATAGGTTTAGTCATCTGGGTTTCTTGGGGACCAAGAGGTGGTCAAAAAGATTCAGAGTTGATTGACCAAGATTGTGACAGGTCTGTGGAATACTCTACAAGGATAATTTGAAGATTTGTGGGTTACAAAGATTAGTTGATAAGTGGAAATGAGCAGGCATGATAGAAACTTTTAAGATATTAAAGGGGTTTTATAAAATTTATGCAAGTGAAAGTTTGATATATGACAAATAGTCAGAAAACTAGACACAATCCTTGGAAGTTTGTGTAAGAGTGTGGACCAGATTTTTTGCATGGAGAGTGGTGAGTGAGTGAAATGGATTGCCAGAATTGGTTGCAAGTTCTGTGATGGTGAATGGATTCAAGGAGAGGTATGATAGGATTTGTGTGTATGATAGTTGATTTAGCTCTCCTGCAATGAGTCTCTAGACTCAATGGAGTTGCCATAAATAATAATAGTAATGATAAAGGATGAAACCAAGAATATAATTTCTTGGAATTTTTAATTTATAGTATAACTAAATGAAAAAACTTTCACCATCTATCTCTAATGCAGGGTATTTTAGTAATAAGATGTGACACCTTTTGACTACTTGTATATGGAAATATGACTTCTGCATTACTTCAAAATTTCAGGACTTCCAGGGTAACAAATGGCAATGCTGTAGCCAATGAAGTTTTAACTGAGGCTCGGCTATTGCCGTTACCCAGCCATGACTAGAGCTTTTTAGCTCAATAACACTCCATCCACACAGATTTACTTCATTCAGATGACGGGATAAAGAGTCAAGGACTCAGTCCATCGCCCAGTTCTTATAAGAACTATAAGAACTTGGTATCATTTCTGGCTCCTACTGATGAGACCTCAAGAAAAGTCAAAAAGTGGGTAGTGGCCCTTCCCATAATGCATAGCATTATACATGTCCGTAAGAATATGTGCATTGCATTATGGGATATTAAAGGCAGTTGATGCGAAGTCATTAGCTTTTATATACAAGTAGCCTAGTCGTGAAGTTACTTCACTTACACTTGGATAAATGATGAAACCAAAAATATAATTTCTTGGCATCTTTGATTTATAGTATAACTGAGTGGGAAAAAAACTTTCAACATGAAGTAAGTGTACTATATTGCATTGTCTGTTATGTACATTTAGTTCAGCACTTGACTTTATCTGTTTTGTGTAAGAAAAAAATCTAATCATCTCAACCAGACATTTAATTTTAAGTGCTTTTAAGAGGCAATAAAATATCTATTTATACTAATACAGCACAGCACATTACTGAAATTTTATAGCAATTCCATATCTCAGAAAATGTAACAGTACTCAACAGGCAGTTTCAAATAAAGAAAGATAAAAGACGGAGATGTTGGCGAGTCTAAGTTTAGATTTGTATTTTCAAGATTGTAAGTAAAATGGACAACTGCACAAAACCTGAACGAATTATGGGTGGCAATTTTTATATCCAGGTAAGGCACAGAGGTTGCAGAGGGATCAAAGGCATAATTAAGAGACAACTTCCACATAGGTTGTTAAGGAAATATAGAGAACCAAGTGAAGATTCTCACTTAATGTCCAATCCAAACTTCCTCACCACAAAAGGATATCATCACCTCTCATAAGAAAGGAGTGAGAGAAATGAGTATCACAGATGCAAGCAAGAACAACTTCCTCTATAATCACTGAGTAGAATGTGAGACTTCAACTTCAGTAGAATGGACTGCTACAATTAAATTTCAGTCTTCATCAGCTATAGTTTATTGTTGGTCTATTCCATGATGTTCGTCACAGGAAGGAATGTTACTTTTCTTATGATCTGCCCTAAGTCAGTGAAGTGAGCAAGCAATTGGTAAAGAATGAGCCCTAGCTGCAGCATTTACAGCTATCTTTCCCTAGATCTTTATGTAGCTTGGGATCCAATAAAGGTGAATGTTCATCTGATAGAATAAATTTTGGATTTGAGAGCATCAGTTGTGGGTGATATATCACTTCTTAGTGCCTGTAGATAACTTAGTGAACCTATATATAATTCACTTTTGGTGGAATTTTATGTTATAATATAATTCAAGCTCTATAGAATACAAATGAGCAGTATAGTTACTGAATTCCAGTGGATTTGGTTAGATATTATGCTGTCTTCCCAGATAACATAATATCTAATCAAATCAACTGGAATTCATTAACTATACTGCTCAGCCATATGCTATAAAGGTCTGTTACTACAACTCTTAAAAATCACATATATAAATCAGAGTATTGTGCTCTGTGTTTTAAACAGATGCTCTATTCTAGTAATAAATCCAGAGGCTTCCTGATCAGCTAGCCCTAAATATTGCTACTACTTACTCTGCCAGTTGACTGGAAGGAGAAGAAGTATAATGGTTGCAGGGAGACTGTCAAGGCCAGGTGTAGAGAGGACACTGTGTTCCCTCTGTGGGGGAAGTATGTTTGGGAGTAGTCTGTCACATCGCATTGCCTTTTCCTCCTATTCCTTATTAACTCTTCCTCCCCACATATAATGAATTGCAACTCAAAGAAATGCAATTTTACTGTAGATGGGAAAAATTCTCCCACAAAAACTGTTTTAAAAAAATCATTAAAAAACAAAACAAAAATCGAACCAAAAAACTCATAAAAAACAAAACAAAAATCGAACCAAAAAACCCATAAAAAACAAAAATCCAATCCAAAAATAAATCAATGTCAATTCTTACCAAACAAAAAATAAAAATAAAAATAATTTGTATCCACTTCACCAGTATTTGTGGCATAAACAACAAGATAAATTATGTGCACCATCCCTACAGTCATCTAAACCAACATTACTATTCCTAACAGAATCCCCACCTCAACTGCCCAAACTATACATTACACAGTTTCTTCTGCCACAAGGATGGCACTTGTGCATTCAGTTCTCATGAATGCACAAGTGCAATCCATATCAGAGATTGCAAAACTTTGAATTCTGCCCCCCCCACACACATTTCATCTGCTTTGGTTCAAAATTTCTCTAACAAATCAAACTGTAGCATTCATTTGCTGTCTCTATCACTCTCCAAAGTATAATAAATTCTCTCTCTCTCTACTAGCTCTATTTTCTGCGATCGAAACACCCAAAGAGTGAGGTCATCCTTTTTGGGGACATTACTGTCCACAATTCAAACTGGCTTTCCTTCTCCAGTTTCACCAATTAAGCAGGCAAAGATGCCAAAGTATTTGCATTAGCAACTATTTCATACAGACTGTCAACCCACTACCAAAATACCTGAATTCAAAATCCCATCCATAGTTTTCAGATGACAGAACACTCCATTCTTCCTTTTCATTTGACAAAGCTTGTAATGCCCAATTTTTAGAGTCCTTAAGATCCACCTTGATCAATATCCTAAATTCCAATCTTCTAGCTATGTCTCAATGGGGCAAGGACAACCTCAGACTCCAATGCCACCAAAACTCAGTCCTATCTGATTTCTGCAAGAAAGGGCTCACATTCCTTCCTCTAACTTCAAGTAATATCCTGATATCTATGATCAGATTTTCCTTCAAAGATTAACCTACACATCCAAACTATCGTAGCACAAACACATCTCAAGCTTCTGCAGAGGCCAAAAAATTCAGCATACTTTTCTACTCAAGATACTATTTCACACATTTGCAGCTGCTAAGCTAACTCTAAACAAATCCCAAATCTGCCCAACCATGGAATATTGCTCACATATTTGGGATGGTGCAACAAAATCCTCTTTTGAATAAGAAGTCAATCCAGTCGATTAATGATCCCTCTCTCAGGGATCCACTTTAGCTAACCTGGTTGGCCAGGTCAGCTAAAGCTCGGCTGAGTTAACATATCTGCTCTCCAACCAACAAGCTGCAGGTTCAAATTCTGATGGATATTTGTGATTGTCTTTAAGTGGGAGATGAATTTCACTGCCCAATGTGAGACCACTTCCTCACTTATTGGAGGCCTGAAGTGGCTTGAAAAAGTTCAGTGCTTGGTCTCTCTATAGAGCAGGGTTTCCAGGCTATGTAATAATAAATAAATCATAAATACAAAAAATATATATATGTTTAAATTTATAAAAACATAGAAACAAATCCTTAGCCCACCCATGGTACAGAATGTACTAGGTTTGCATAAAGCCCTTTGTAAGCGGGAGCAACAACAACAACAACAAAAAGGTCCTCTCCCATGAATGTTCAAGTTTCCATCATATGCCTGTTCTATGGATAGTGCTCTGCTGATCTGCCACCATCATTCCTCCAAAATCATAAGAACAAGAACTGCTGCTAACCAACATCCATCCCCCCCCACCTCCTATTTACATTCCAGCTTGAAGCTTGCCAAACCAACTTCTATGTTTCCCTTTTTCATTCCATCTATTTCTGTTTTTTTGGAACAGACTCTCCCACTCTGCTCTCTCCAAAGAATACAGTCTCTAGCTATCCAAAAAAACAGATTCTGCTTTCCTTCTTACTAGCAAACGTACCACTGATATGCTATAGGTCTTGACCTTTTGTATATGGGTAAGATATTAAAAAATAATAATAAGGGGGGTGGGGGTATTTTCCTGACCTGTACAGGAAGAAGCTGCATGACTGAATATACCCTTGCCAGGGAAATGGTATATCATCATCAAATTCCTGATATGTACGCTCAAGGGGTGTATAGGATATGATAGTACTACATGAAAAATTTACATCTTTACTAACATCCTATCTACAATTTTCCTCCAAATCAATTTGTTACATGTCAAGCCTCCAACATTGTCAGATCTTATATTTCTATCTTCTAAGGCACTTTTTACCATATCAATCCACCTATATCTTGGTCTTCCTCTGGGTCTTTTTCCTGCCAACCTGGCAGAGAATAATTGTTTTGCTAATCTTTCCTCACCCATTCTGTTTAAGTGACCATACCACCTGAGATTAGATCTGCTAACACATTCCTGGATGCTCACAATGTCAAGTTCTTTCCTAATTTCCTCGTTCTTAATATGATGCCACTGTTGACACCCCTAATCTTTCTCAGGACTCTCATATCTGCAGTCTCCAGCCTTTGGTCAAGTGTTTTACTTCTAATCCAGCTCTCATCCATAAGTTAAAATTGGTTTGAACACTATCTTGTATACAGCTAATTTAGTGTTTTGACTAATTTCTCTCTTATGCTATGTAAATTTATTTAGTTGACTTCCTTCCATATGAGTTTTGTTGATTCTGTTGTCTATTTGTGGTATATATTTGGAAGTGCTATATATTATAGAATTTGTGCAGTGTTGTCTAACACAATGTCTAGAAGTTGTATGTTAATTATTTTATATGCAATCCAAAGGGAAAGGGGTATAGCAGTCAGATGTTTTTTCCCAACATGTAAAAAAAAAAAAAGTAAAAATCCTTATGTGAAATGTGACCTGGCAGGGATTTTACTTGAATATTGCAAAGACATCTATTGGTGTTGAAATGAAAAAGTTTCTGAATTTGCTTCAATGTAAAAGGGACTAGAGATGGTTGAAATGCACTAGTAGTAGTTCTCACTGATTGTGGATAGGATCCAACCACTGAAACTTGAGACCTATAATCAGGACTTGCTCTGACAAGTGCTTGATACAGGTGGAACAGAGATACCTATCTGCATCCCAAGAGACAGAAGACAAGTTCTGAAGGATGCTCTTTACTCTCCAACACAGCTCTCATATTGAATTTGAGAGAAGTGTTGGAATTGAATTTTTTTTTATTGAATATGAGAACTTTGCCTCTGTTACAACTGAGATTGTCAGTTCTAGGGTTGAATGAAACTACATTTGCAGCAAAAAGTGCACACTTGAACAACAAATAATGTGACACTTAATATAGAACCTTGTGGAAACAGGAGAAATAAATTATCATGTTGACATAATTGTATTAATGAGATGAAGACAAAAACAAGCAAGATATTTTTTAAAATATGTTTTTTTTATGCTGATCCCAGGTTGAGAAAAAGGGTACTTGTTCACATTGGATTTGCATGACTGTATATTGTATTCCTTAGGGAACACATCAAGGGGAAGACTGTTCCAAAGTATAGCAATTGCAGGGATGAAGGAGGAGGAAAAGAAACTTGTTCTGTGGATTTCAAGGTGCACAGTGTTGGGATCTTGAGCAGCAGCTACACGTTCCAACGAGCTTAGTACTAAGTACAGGAATTATCGATGCTATTTCAGATGAACATTTTCCATGGAAATATTTGTAGAAAGCACATAGTGCAGAGACTGATTGTCTGTGTGAAAGTGGGAGAAGTGAGTTGGTAAGAGATAGGTCATTAATAAGTCTGATTGCTCTCCTCTATATGAGTTGAGCATTTTAAGGGAACTTTTGGGGGCCCCCACCCCATATGTGGGAGCAGTATTCAATGGTTGGGCAGATTTGTATAAGGTTAACAGCTGTTCAGGGGTGAAGCCATGTCTTGAGCAAAAGAGAAATCCTAGTTTTTTAGAGGCTGAGGATGCAATGTTGTTATGTTTTTATGCCAGGAGAACCTTGATGTCATGGTAATTCCAAGAAGAGAAATCTCATCTGGAAATTTGGGTGTTGTCAAAAATAATACTGGAAGAAAATGGTTCTTTTTTTTTCTTTTTTTTTTTTGAGAAATGAGACAGTACTTGATTTTATTTGGGGAGGGGGGGGGATGTTATAGGCAATAGTTACTCTTCCCTTTCTCTGATTATTATAGTATTCAACACTAAACATTAACATAAGTTTCTTCAATGATAAGCAATACCAAGTGAAATGATATGAGTAAATGTCAAAATGGGAAATGTGATAGTGAGACTACTTATACCTATGGTCCCATAGAAGGTTCTAGCAGGGAAGAAGTAAAAGAATTTTGAGTTAAACAGATGCTGACCAGTAGTTGTTCATATGTTTACAGGACAGAAAAGAGGCAAAAAACAGAAACAACATTTCTATGAGAGAATGACTGGATTACTCTGTGAGAGAAGGGTCTCACTTAACCAGGTCTCCCTTTTCTGGCTTAGCATCAAGCATTTTTAGAAGTTTTTGGTGCACCATCTCATATATGACAGATTTGGAATTTAGTGCTAAGAACTGAATAGGTGAGAATATCTCAAGCAGAAAAGGACACCAAGTTTTAGAGGTGGAGGAGGCTACCTCGGGTAAATCAGGTCCAATCTCGTACGGAGATCAAAGGATTATCAGAAGGAAAGCAGAAGTGTAATCTTTTTTTTTTTTTTTTTGTATGAAATAATGAAGTATTGCATTCTGGTGTCACTGAAACTGAAAAGGCTGTCATCACCTCATTAAAATTTGGCAAGGAGATCAATGTTTAAGGCAATAAGTTCTTATGAAAATTATGAAAGATCATAGTTTGGAATATACGAGGTAGGTTCCAAAGGTTTCTGGCTTAACATACAAAATTTGCACCAATTTTAAAACACTGTGCATGACAGACCATCTATGGGGGGTTTAGTGTATCAGTTTCAACTCTCTACCTACATCATTCAGTTGGAGGCACTCGTTTGACTAACATGTGACATGCTAAATGGCTATAATGTTAAAATTGAGTACATCCAGTGATAAAGTTTTTTTTTTACCAAAGAAAGGCTTTCTCCAAATGCTATTAAATAGCAAATTGGATGTTATTTATGGGGAAATTTTCTCCTTCATATTCCACCATGAATGAATGGGCTAAACAGTTTCACCTAGGAAGAGGGAGTATCAAAGATAATACTCATGATGGTCGGCCTGTGGAAGTGATGACTGAGGAAAATGTCTCTCACTTGTTGAAGAGAAACTGCTCAATGACAGATGGCTAAAGTTTAAAGAAATCTCAGCAAGGTTGGGTCTTTCTATAGCAACTGTCTTTCACATCATTCAGAGAAGCTTCCAGACAGTGCAGGGTGGGTGCTCTCTGACTTCTCTCTTCAATTCAAAAGGAGCATCATATGACATGTTCTCACAAGTTTTTAGAGCTTTTCCAAGGGAATCTGAGATAAGTACTGGAATCCATTATCACTGGAAAAATTAGGAGAGTGAACCGATACCATCATTGGTAGAATGATGTTAAAAATGAAGATATTAGAAAAGAACTTGGCATCATTAGCATTTATGTATATGTCAGGAGAGCTAATCTAAGATGGTATGGCCACTTAAATAGAATGGATGAGGAAAAGTTTGCAAAACAGGTGTTTGATGCCAAGATGGCAGGAAAGAGATCCACAGGAAGACCAAAGTCTAGGTGGATTGATTCAGTCAGAAGTGCCTTATAAACACAAAATATTAACCACAATATTGGAGTGCTATCAAGTAATAGAATGATTTAAAGGGAAATTGTTGATAGGAGATTAATAATGTAAATTGTAATGTGAATCATATAATGCTGCTATAGTAACCTTAACACCCCTTGAGGGTGCATATCAGGAAACTAATGATGATGATATATATATGAAATGACACTGATCCTGCATATAATTAAAACCAATCTAAAGCAACCTGCATTTCAACAAAGGACATTTCTATAAGTAAGACAGTTTCAGTTGTAAGTCAAAAATGGAAAAAAAATATATATATATATATTTCCCAAGCCACAAGTAGAAAAATATGGCATGGGTTCTAATTTAGTAAACCAAAAATTACTTTGGGGAAGGACAAATACTAGTCTGTTTAGCCAAGTAGATAACTTCACTTTCCAATTTACATACTGTGGTTCAAGTTTCACTATTGAATATCTTTAAGTAATAGATGATTTTCACTGCCAACTACGCCCACTACTTACTGGAAGCCTGTAGTATCTACGAAAAGGAAGGGAAAAAAATGTTTGGTGTGAGCAGGAATTTAAGATTAATACAACCCACTCACAATTTTATATTTTTATTTTTGAATATTCTATAATAAAAATATAACAAATGAGAAATATTAATGGAATGCAAATATTTAATTAATTTATTTAATATGATTTACATCAGTTTTCTTATATAGCATTTAATTTTTTAATGCTTTGTATTATAACATGTAAGAAATCTCTGTTAACTAAAATTCACTTTCTTTGCCAGCTTAGGTTTAGTTTGCATGTGGGATTTCTGGTGTGTCAGTAAGATGTTGAGGCTACTTAATTCCCGTATAATAATATATGATCCTATGCAGGATTTAAAATGCAACTTGCATTAGCAACGAAAAATAATACATTTGTTCCATAAAGTGAAGAACTTTTTTTTTTAGATTTTCTTTAATTACCCATAACAGACGGGAAATGCATATATATATCACGTGGCAATCATATGAAAAACTTATCATAATACAATTGGAAATATTTTCGTTTATATTATGGAAATATTTTCCTAAGAAATATCAGAATACATGAATGAAATGATACTTGGAATCTTCTTGCGTTTTGCTTAAATCTATATCGGAAATAATGAGTCTAAGTTTACGCTTGTTATATGGGAAATGAGCACAAAATGATAAACTGATTTTTAAAACTGATGCGAAAGCAGACTTTTATGACTGGCAAAAATGGAAAACTTGACTTTTATAATTAATTCATGGACTGCAAAACGTGATTTTGACAATTAAAAATGCTACAATTAAAAATTCATTCTTTGCTGCATCTGCCAAAGAAAATCCGATTTCTTAATTCTGAAAAATAAAGGAAATATGTCAAATTATCTATTTATTCATTCAAAACTGCTATTAATACGTGCGAATTACAGAACCTGAATATTGTAGCTTTTTCAAATTTCTTACCCAGTAAGATTTAAGATTACATTATCTGATTAGCTCTTCTCACCTGATCCGAAAAGAACTTGACGTTTAAAAAAATACTCAATTTCAGCATTATAATGTTCTGTGTATGCTCCCAATCTGTTACCAGTACTCCGTGATTCCGTCCAGTGAACTTTGGCAACACCACGCATATATATTCGCAGAGTTTTCATCTTCATATCTCCACGTAAATCCACAACACACTTCCCAATAACCTGCTGACCGGGATAATACACAGTTTTATTGCCATCGAAAACAATTTCAAATGCCTTTAACTTACCCATAATGGGCAAAAATACTTAAAAATCAAGACAGCCAGAAACACCTCCTTAAATATTTCATCAAACATAAATTCATACTTCAGGATATGTGAAAAAATGGCACGCTACACTACTACAACAACCAGGAACAGAATTTCACTGCTAAGAAATGCTTATTTTAGACTAACAATAGCTATTTCGTATGCCAATTACCGGAAGTTTATACTACACATGCGTGGAAGATGTATACTTCTCAGAAACTGATGATAACACCACCTATGCATAAACTAAAAGGAGGTAATGAGTCAACAAATAAACAGATCTGGAGACTACTTTCTGTAGAGAATTTCATATTCAAATAGCAATCACGCCTATACTGAGGCAATGAACTGCCATGATGGCAGTTTCTACACTACTGATATCAGCATCACACACACACACACACAAAAATACACAACTTGAACGCTTTTCAGTCCCGGGTTTGAAGAATTAAATGCCCATCACAAAACTTAAATTCTTTGATTTTCCATGAAAATAAAAATAAATAAATAAATAAAATTTAAAAAAAATCGCCAATGCTTCATTTCCTATAAGGAACAGGAAGTTCCCTACTACCTTTCGGTGTGTAGTTACAGTGTATTTTAGGACAATTTAAATATAAAGAAACGATGCTGATCCTAACTAGCATTTATTTCTATATACTCCAATGGACTATATGATCGACTTAGTTACAAATTTAACCGAGACTTTCTGCGGCGGAAAAATTTTACATACACCGAAGATCGATTGATTCTGGGATTAGCTAAATAATAATAATAATAAAAGTCAGAACACTATAGTGATTAAACTCGAACCTTCAGTTCTGCAGACAGAAACTTGAAGGGGGGAAAATCACAAACTTGTGAAAACATTAGCTAACTAAGGTTCTAAGACAGAGCAATTTCTTCTAATCCGCAAGTCAGTAATATAAACCTTTATTTCACATCTAAGTACTTTTCTTAGAATACAAATACTTTACTAGTATTCTAAGAAAGAGATATGCAACCACAGAGACTCATTCTGCAGAATAAATACGGTAAACGGGAGGAAAAGTTCAATCTGTACCATGGCATAAAACACTGCAGGGTAAGGATGTTAGTAGTGCATGGAAGTTAGTAGTTAAGGATCATCTAGAGGAAGCAATATTAAATTGTATACCTAGGGTAGGGTAAGGAGTGTTAATCTAGTAGGAGTTAGATGGGTGTGAGATTTCTGTTGTCATTAAGCAAGAGCTTCATAAGAAGAAAATGCTGTGGCGAGTATATAAAGAGAATGATGACCAGCAAACTCATGAACAGCACAAGGCTCAGGCAAGAAAGGTCACCAGCATGGCAAGGAAGGCAAAATCAGATTATGAGAAGAATTTAGCCAAGCAGGCCAAAGGAAATCCAAGTGAGTTCTTTCGTTATGTGGCAAGTAAGAGGAAGAATGACTATCGAAGATCACAGTACAGTAACGAGGGTATGAAGGGCTTGTGGCAAGTGTCTAACTTGTGCCACAACCCAAAAATGACAAAAATTTTGAAACATTTAAATGTAACAAGTTAAATTTTACTAAATGCAATATGTTGAATACTTACTATTAACCCCGTCAAAATGAGTTGCAGTGTGTTGCAGAATTTGTGTGTCTAAAGTGGCGTATTGCCAAAATTTAAAAATACAATATAAAATAGCAGACTTTTATATCTATTTATTTATTTTTATTTTTTACGTTTTGCGCCCCAAACCTAGTTGAGCCCGTGGCGGGCGCCTCTTTCGCTACGCCCTCGTTACGGCACTATCGAAGATTAGCCTAAATGAGTGATGGTCACTAGGAGACAGAAGCAGATAAAACAGTTGAGTTACTGAGTGACTATTTTGCAAGCAAACTGATTTAACCTATGTGAAAGACACTAATGTGGGAACAGAGGTGGATGAATTGGAGGTTCTTAGGATATTTCAGAATCTCGATGTAAATACTGTGGGATTAGCTGAGATATCAGCTAGCAGTAGCGCACTCAGGATTTATTCTTGGGGGGGGGGGAGTTAAGTAGACAATTTGAGATTACACACTACGCATCGCATACGATCTATGACAGCATCTACAATGATCGCTAATTCATAAGTAGTATAGAAATAGAAGACACGACACAACATAATTTTTTTTTAATTAATTAGGAAAAGATTTTTGGAAAATTTTCTAGTGTTTGTTTATTAAAATTAAAAATTCCTTACTTTTTGTTTAATAATATTTAATAATTATTGTTTAATAATATAATATGTTTATTTGTTTAATAACGTTAACAATTGTTAATGTTTGTTCTGTGTAATAAAATTGGTTTGTTAAAATTGTTGGTTCGTAAAATTAAAAACATATCAGGAGATAATTTGCGAGGGGAGTCCGAGATATCGACTGCCTCGGGGCCTCCACAGGGTTTAATCTGGCACTGAATGAGTGCCCATTGTGTTAAAGGCTATCAACTTGGTGTACGCAACATTGAGCTCACTGCTACCTCTGCACTGATGAAGAAAATATCTCAGGAGTGGTGGTGAAGATTTTGGAAAAATTGGTTAGGCTCTCATTCAGAAATCGGTTGACAGTGAATCTCTACTTTGCAATGAGCAACATGGGTTTACTAAGGGAAGGTAATGTTTTAGGAACTTGCTCACATTCGATAGCAATGTTACCATTGAACAAGACAAAGGAAATTGGTACACCATGATACTTTTAGATTTTGCTAGGGCTTTTGTCAGAATAAAGCATGGTAGACTGTTGTATAAATTGGAGAATATGGGTTTGAATTATAGAATATTAGCTCGGATAAGAGGATGGCTGCCTGACAGATATCAAAAAGTGGTATACAGGGGATGTGAGTCTGAACCATCCTTGACGGTGCTTTTCCCCCACACACCACCACCACCTCTAGCAGACTTACATGATGATTTTGTCAAATTCTGGAGTACAGTCTTTTCTGCTCCACCTCCACACTTCCATGATTATGATGACCAACCTAGGTATTGAGGTCCATTCCTGCCGTTCAAATATACCAGCTCCATCCAGGAGATTAAAGCAACTCTTCCATTCAATTTCTCTGCCTCCGGACCTGATGGCTTTCCTGCGTCTAGGCTTCGGAAGGTGCCGTTAAAGATTCTTCAAGACTTAGTGGATATTCTCCTTTCTAGTAAAGTAATACCACCATACTTATGTGCTTCAAGAACTATCTTCATTCCGAAGAAAGAAACTTCAAGATGTGCATCAGACTTTAGACCTGTTACCATCTCCTCTGTGTTACTTAGACTCTATCATAAAATATTAGTTAAACGACTTCAGCAACATATACAGCATGATTATAGACAGAGAGCTTTTGTCCCTTTGGATGACTGTGCCGAGAATATATATCTTCTTTCTTCTCTTCTCTCTGATTCCCGATGCCTCTATATATGGTCGCTGGACTTCCAAAAGGCCTTTGATAGCGTCTACCTTCCTGCTCTCCTTCGAGCGCTGTCTATTTCTGGATGTCTAGAACCTTTTCTTTCCTATGTTATGGAGCTATACATGGGTAGCTCCATCACTATCACTACAGGGTCCCGTGCAACTTTTATTCCAGCAGTACGGGGTGTTCGCCAGGGTGATCCTCTATCTCCCCTTTTCTTTACCTGCGTCATAGATGAGTTTCTTCATTCTCTTCCTAGCCATATAGGCTAGGAAGAGAATGAAGAAGCATTAAAGGAAGAAGCGCTATGGCCTTTGCGGACGATCTTATTCTCGTAGCCTCTACTAAGATAGGCTTGCAGGAACTCCTTGACTGGGCAGTTGAATTTTTCTCTATTCGAGGCCTTTCTATTAATGTAAAGAAGTCCCGCTCTTTAGCTTTTTTCCCCTTTGGTCGTGACAAGAACCTTAAGGTCGAGACTATAGAGTTTTCCCTGCACCGGAGGCCGTTGCATGCTTTGACCATCCTGGAAGAGTGGAGATAACTCAGTATCATGATCATCCCAAAGGGAAGGTCTTCTGTCCCTTCTATCCTAGAAGCTGGGATCGCTTCTTTGAGGAAAGCTCCTCTCAAGTCCCCAGCAAAGACTGTTTCTCCTTTCCTAATATCTCCTACCTCGCTTTTACCACATGTTGGTGCTTGGTAGGACATATATCTCGGTACTGTTCCGAATGGACAGGGCTATCCGTTCAGCCGTGAGATCATGGCTCCGACTGCCGCCTGACACTCCTACTGCATATTTCCATGCGAGGGTGAAGGATGGTGGGCTTGGGTTCCTTCACTTAGATGGCTGATTCCACGCCTGCGGCTATCAAGAATCGCGCAGTTATAACTATCTTCTCTTTCCCCATCTAAAGAGAGGCTTTCTATAGTCTATTAACACAAGAAGACTTTAGGCGGGCTAAAGGCTGGTCCCATTATCAAGGTCCTTTAATCGAGTCAGCACCCACAGAACACAAGAGATGGGCATCTCTGTTGCACTGTTCTGTAGATGGTGCTCCTTTAAAACTGTCATAACTGGTGTCTCCCCAGCATGATTGGGTAAGGGTTGGCACCAGACTCCTCCCTGGGTTCGAGTATATTGACCTTATCAGGACGAGGATCAATGCCCTGCCTACTCGAGCCCGCACAGCTCGATGGGGTAGTGACGACTCCACCTGTAGGGCCGTCACTATAGTGAGACATTGTCTCATATACAACAAGGCATTGATATAGCCCAGTGTTGCTTCAGCACCCATGGGGTCCGCGTGAAGGTCTCCATTCTGAACAACCGCTTTAAGAACAAAGGTTGGGAGACTGCGGTGGAACCACATTATAAGGACCTCTGCGGGTGTGCATAAGCCAGACTTAGTGATTAAAAGAGGCAGTGATGCTTGAGTAGATGATGCCCAGTTGGTGTGAACAGGGTGCCCACTAGCCTATAGCCATAATAATAAAGTAAATTATTATAAAAATAACCCAGATCTAGTTAGTAAGATACTGGAGGACCATGGGGAAACTCCGAGGTTTACCAGCGCCACCATCTCTTTAAATGGCGTATGGAGTGCAGGTAGTTATTAGGACTTAAAACAGCTTGGGCTTACGCAAAAGGATATAAAAGTTCTTTCCTTGAGGGCCCTACAGGTCACACTGGTGGCATGGCGTTGCCACCAGAGAATAACCACTATGATAACTCGAACAGGCATAGGGTGAAACGCTTGTAAAGGCTTAGGCCAATATCAAGTCTGGACGTGATGTAAGGGTAGCACTGCCCATAAACAGTACAAAGATTAATAAAAAAAAAAAAAAATTTTTTTAATAATAACCAGTGGTGTACCACATGGATCATTCCTTGGTCCACTGTTATTCAAGCTATACATTAACGTTATTGGGAAGGATTTGACAAGAGACATGCAATTATTTGCTAATGATGCAAAGATAGGTATGGTAATCAGGAATGCTGCTGATATGCAGTACTTGACTAGAGATATTTAGACTGTAATTGTGGACATGGAAAAATGGATGTCAGTTCAGTGTCAGTAAATGTAAATTCATGCACTTTGGCGTGATTAGATATCCAATGTCTAATCACGCCAAAATAAATATTGTGCTGGTGGAATTATTTTCAAAAAAACTGATAAGTCTAGGAGCTTGGAGTGTTAGTAGATATGAAGTTGAAGTTCAGGGGCCATGTAGCAAAGATTGCAAATACAACTCAAAATATAATTGCAATTCTGAAACAAACGTTCACATGTAAAGATAAGGATGTCATTTTGCCTTTTACAAGGCATTGATAAGACCTCACTTGGACTATTGTGGCAAGGTCTAGTCTCCTGGTTTCCGTTGTGATTCTGATATATTCGAGAGAGTGAAAATGAGAGAAAAAGAGAGTGTTTAAATGATATCAGGATTGTAGAATACTGATTATTTAGAAAGATTGAGAATATGTAGACTGGAGACACTAGCCAATAGGAGAAAGCGGGGTGATGTGATTGAGACTTACAAAAAGGGTCATACAGGATTTCAGTTCATGGAATTTTGCAATTTATTGAGGGTGGGGAAAGGACAAGAGGGCATTTGGAAGCTGAGAATAAATGCCGATAAGAAGGGGCGAGGACTATATTTTTCTCTAGGGTGGTGCGTGATTGGAATCGATTGCTATTGGATGTTGTGAATATAAGCAGTGTGAATGAATGCAAGAATAAGTATGATAGCTGGTGCGTGTAATATGTAACCTCCTTCGATGAGTCCCTGAATCCTCTTAATAATAATAATAATAATAATAATATTTTGCTAAGGATCCGTTCCTATTTGGAAAATTTTAATTTTGCAACCTCCAACACACACACACACACACACACACACACACACACACACACACACACACACACACACACACACACACACACACACACACACACACACACACACACACACACACACACACACACACACACACAAACGGAATTTCGATATTCTTTCTTCTTTTCCAACACGGCTTATTTAACGTTCTCAGTCCACCATTGCGATCTTTTTTTTTTAATCTTTACAGATAACCTGAACACTGCCTCTCTGGTGAAATCAATCGCTGTTGTCTTCAAGATCAGCCACTGAATTTGCACGATTTGGTATTTTTTTAAACAGTTTCATTTTTTTCTTCAACGATGTTTGTGTATTTCATAGGTTCACCTATGAAAGCTGCTCAACCTTGATTTGTTTTGAAACCTTCTTAAACACTCTTCTTTTCAATATGAAATTTAATAATATCATGTTAAAACTAAATAATGAGCACTTCCTATTTCAAATCCTTTGTATACTCTTGTCTTCTGAATCGGTGGGTAAACATTGCTATCATCTATAGCATAGTCAATAAGATTTTTCTTATTTCTTGAATCTTTTCTCCATATAAATTTGTGCACATTTTTATGTGGAACATGGTGTTAGTAATAACCAATCCACGTCCTGAACAGAAATCGAGCAGGCGTTCAAAATTATTATTAGCTGTACGCTAGTCTCTAAATTTTCCCAAAACATTTCTATTTCTGGTAATCATGTCCTACTCTGCTGTTCAGATCTCCAACAAGGACGACTTTTCCTTTTCCATTTTGACAGTTGCCTTCTCTAATGCTAAATAAAAATAAAAATAAAAATAAAAATTCCTCCTTTCTTTCTTGATAGAACTTTCTGTTTGGCCCTAAGCCAAATAAGTCTCATTGTCCAGTTCCTCATTCTGATATTTGTCCACATCACTCTACTTGATATAGCTTGCCATTCAAGATTATCCTCATATTTAGTGTTGAATAGATTGATTCAGGTAAAAGAGGGAGTAGCCTTCTTTTCCCTAATTGTGACTGCCAGAATACACCATTTTGTATTTGTCGCATAGAAATATCTCACCTATTTTTGCCTTCTTTGTTTCAGTCAAGCCTGTTATATCTATCTAGTACTTAACTAATACTTCTGTTAGTTCCATATCTTTTCCACTGATGCTTCTTACGTTGATAGCACCAATCTTAAACTCGATTGCCGTTGAGTTCGGGCGAGTTCTGGGATTTGTTCCAGCAGCTGACTTTTCGCTGTTTGCCCATTTTCCCTGACGAAAATAAGGGGATTTGTTTAAATAGGCATCGCCCCAGCCGGTATGAAATTCTCTCATGTACCACAATTTTACATCGTGGTCTAAGCCAATAAAGATACAATGTGGTCGGCTAAATACCAAATCGTCAGTCCATCCTCGTTCGTTTAATATCCAGGTAGATAGCTCACAACGAGAAGGTAAGTTTTGGACATTAAGTCAGAAGCCCCAGTCGGTTCTCCGCATTCCTTGAAAGGCTATTACATCTCCTGATACTATATTTAATTATCAATGAAAATCTGAGGAATCGAGTAATAAACTCTAAATTTAGTTACATGGTTATTTTTAGTCAAGAAAACTGTTTCATTTCCGTTAGTCTTTCAAAATAATGATATGACTGTTATTTTCAAATGGACATAGAGCTTATTGCAGAGCTAATAAAGATTTAATTAAAATGAACATTTAGTTAGCAATCATACTCTAAAAGGGAAAGAGACGTCACATCACATCACATATTGGAACACAGCTTATACTGTATTTAGCTGATTTTTTATGATATTTGTTTATCTACCCAACCGGCCTTGAAGTGTTTCCAAGAAGAATTTACATGTATGAGAAGTGTTCATTAAAGTTACTATGATATTTGGATACTACTGAAATTAGTTCGATACGAAGCTCATACACTCAATGGACAACACTGTAGAAATATGGATGATAGCACTGGTTTCCCCCGCGCAGAGTGAAATGAACCCAAACCGAATGGAAACGGTAAATAGGTAGACATCTGAGCTTCACAGCAGTGAATCGCAATCCACAAACATAAGTAAATGTGACGATTTTAGCGACTTCAATAGTGGACGTATTACGGCGCAAGATAGATGGTTAATTCTATCGCCCAAGTGGTAAGTACTCGAGAGCAATCGTATCCAAGGTTTACTGCGAGTATACCATCAACAGACGTACCAGTGTCCAGCGAGCAAGTGGTGAGCAACGAGATGCCTTTGATGACTGGGGTTAATGTAGTCTGTCCAGGATGTACAAACCAACTGCAGGGCAACAGCAACACAAATCATATCCAGTTTCAATGTCTGAGTTGTTCCAACAAGCGTCAGCGTGCAAACGGTACGGCATACCTTGCATGCCATGGGCTACAAGAGCAGATGCCTTAATCGTGTACCACTGACCACCGTTGACAGCTTGTCATCGTTCATTGCGCCTCGCCTGATGTGGGGAGGAACACGAGCACGAGGAACACACATCTAAGTTTGGACCATCCAGTGGCCCAAGGTCTCCAGATTTAAATTCAATCCAATCTCTCTTGGATGCAGTAGAGCGAGACATCAGATTCATGTATCCGGGTTCAACGTCTAAGGTGCAGTTGTGGACAATGCTGCAACATGCATGGCTGGAATTACCTCTGGTAACCCAGCAGAATCTGGTGGAGTCAATCCCTCAGAGAGCACAGGCTGTTACTCGCGCTAGAGGAAGACCGACATGCTATCAGTTAGGTGTCTCTAATGTTTTGTCCATTGTGCGTATTTTTGATATACACATACGACCAACGAAATAGAAATTCTTATTTCACATATCGGCATGGGACTGTCAATACTGACCTTCTTCAATACCCTGAACATAGTTCGTTGAGATAGTCTAAAAATCTTCATTAAATGCTTCAGTCAATTGCTGCAAATAGGAAGTTCTGTTTTTCTGCGCAAGCCTTCTCAGACTACCTCGATCACGTTTCAGATAGACTGTCTTAGGACTACATTAATGCCTCTTAGACAAACAATTTTGGTTATTTTTCACTGAATAAACACCCTAATAACTCACCTTTTGAGAAACCAGTCAGCTCTGCTGTTTTTAAGATCATTGCTCTGCCAGACAGGCAACCACAGTAAGCCTTTTATCGAACTTTGGTTTTCTTTGAAAACCAAAGAAAACCAAAACCAAAGCAAGATATGCATCCTCTTCGCTAAGCTGCACAAAGATAGACTGAAATTCAAGTCTAGTTGACGAGTGGAGGAACTTTTTGTAAGCCTTTCTTCGACCTGTTCCCGATTTAGTCGATCTCTGGCACCGGAAAGCGACTTTTCTCCCGGAAACACCGGGTTTTCATCCCATAAAATCAAGAAAATTGACCGTAGAACCCATATTATTTCAGACAATAACATATCCTGTTAGGTACCAAGAGATGGCAGCACTAGTTTGCCCGTCTCTTCATCGGTGGCAGCTTATAGTTAGTGATAGTCTTGGGCTAGCCAATGCTGAATGGCAACCGGTGGTACTACCATGATCTCTCGCCTCAAGACAGGCCACACAAGGCCAATCAAGTTTACCAATGGCATGAAAGTCTTCGAAATCTGTAACATCGAGGAATCATCATCAATGCATTTACTAACTTCTATGAATATTTCTAGATGTGAACTTTATAACAACCCAGAAAAGATGCTGTTCAGAATACATGAATTTGACCTCTATGATCTGATGTAATAATAATAATAATAATAATAATAATAATAATAATAATAATAATAATAATAATAATAATAATAATAATAATAAATGTTGGTTACTGACTGTTGCTGACAGTATTGCCAACTAGAAAAGACAAAACATCTCTACCAGTCTGTCAAAATTCCACTACACTACGCTACAATATTCTTTGCTTGTCAATCCTTTGCAAGATAACGCATTACACGAAGCTCCAAATCTCCCCGTCCCTTTCATCATGCGTTGGTAATCAGGCAACTGTTGATATTGACTTTATATACACATTCAAAACTGTAAAGAATTGTTGAATAAGAACACAATAATGTAAGCACAATTACCTTAAAGGGAGAAAAGTCAAAAAACAGAAAAATGTTCTGTGTCGGAGCCGGATCCATAAAAAAGTTCCGGGGCCAATCACCGAAGGCCCCGGCTGAATTTATCCACTGGTCTAGAATGCATTTATTGTTTGTAGGTCTCACCTTTTCATTTTTAGTTTATTGGTCCATCCCTTGCCAGTCAACATCCCATCATTTCTTAATTTTATTCTAGTGTTATTTCCCATGGCATCCTTTATTAATGCAGTGTTGCTATTCTATGTGCCCTTTCTGATTCCACTATTCTTTTTTTCTTTTTTTTTTCAATTTTTTAAAGTTTATCATATTCAATTCTATTTCTGAGTAAATAATTCATTCATGAAATAATTATCTCATTTTCATAGTTCAGTACTGTTGGTAAGAATATTTTCTTTAAATATTCTATAGTAAGGCCTATGTAGTTCAGTGGGTATTCAGCACTAGACCGCACGAAGATAGACTTATGGTTCCAGTCTAGTCGCCGACTGGAGGAACTTTTTCTAAGCCTTTCTTCGACCGGCTCGCGTGATAGTCGATCTCTGGCACGGGAAAATGAGTATTTTTTTCTCCCAGAAACTCGGGATTTTCATCTCGTAAACTCAAGAAAATCGACCGTAGAACCCACATTATTCCAGACAGTAACATATCTGTTAGGGTTAGCACTGGTAGCACTTGTTTGCCGGTCTCTTCATTGGTGGCTGCCTATAATTAGTTATAGACATGGGCCAGCTATCTCTCATTGGTTACTGGTGGAGATCGAACTGTCCACTTAGTCTCCAAAAGCTAGATAGGGTTAAAAGGCCCCACCTATAAGGGAATAAAAAGGCATTACCTTATTACATTATTACATTAGTTATGGTTACTGTAATGCAGGTCTATACCTCCCAACATTCTCTAAAGAAACTAATGACTTCTATATCACTATGAGATATAGCATAGAGAACACGGCAACCACTAAATCATTTAAACAACTTTCATCCAGATATCAAGTTTACCTCCGAACTTGAACTCCTTTCACCACTATCCAGCACAAAAATTAGGCATCATATCCACTCTCGCTCAGGTTCGTATTGTCAGACAGAGCAGAGCTCAAAAATGAACTGAAACATCTTAAAAGGACCTTCACAAATAATGGTTACCCTTTCAAAAGTATTAACAAACTACTATACCACCGTCATCAAAACACTATTGAGTCTTCTACCAACCCCCAGAGATTGCACATCCTTACCTTACATCAGTTCTCTCTCCCCTAAACTCGCAGAATTTTGAAGAAGTTCAATATCAAAACGTGTTTCTCCACTCTACCTAAACTCCGGTCAATTATCACCACCTTTAGTTTCCATGAGTCTACAGAATCATATGTGAAAGGGAAACCATATTACGTCCAAACTGGAAAGTCTCGAAGAACACCAGAGAGACATCTCATACAATAGAACCAAAGCCACCGCCCTCTCCAGCCACGTCTTATTCTCAGTTAAATCGAATGATGAAGGACGCCAACATCAAATAGATTGGAATTCAACATCCAACATTCATAAATGTTACGATGAATTAGAACGTCGTATCCTGGACTCAAAAGAAATAACCCTTGACTCTTCCCACATGAACAGCAATCTCAGTTATAACAGCAATCTCTGCCATATATATATGGCAGAGATTGCAGTTGTGTTTCATTAGCAGAGATCTGCTAATGAAACATATATATATATATATATATATATACTTTTATGAAAAAAAAAAATTGAATGACTAGAACCGAGATTTAATTAAAAAGGTTTTAATATAAACACACTACTAGTTTGTGTGTTTATATTAATACGTTATGTGGATGATGTCTTCATTGTTTGGAACCATGGACATGAATCCCTTATGGTTTTCCTCGAACATCTCAATAGCCGACATCAAAGTATTATGTTTACTGCTGAGCTGGAAACGGATAATTCCTTGCCTTTTCTTGATGTCAAACTAACTCGCTCTTCTGGTAAACTAAAAATATCGATATATAGAAAACCCACACATACCAACAGATATCTGCACAGTCAGTCCCATCATTTCCCTCCTCATAAGCTTGGAATAATTTCCACCTTGGGACATAGAGCCCGTTCTCTTCTTGATGATCCAAATGAACTGCTTACAGAAATAAACCATCTGAAAACTTCTTTCGAAGTTAATGGATATTCCAAGAAAATCATTAACAAATTCCTTCTTAATCCTCCTAGACATCACTCAGAAGA
Organism: Typopeltis vanoorti; assembly: GCF_054136105.1. Lineage (NCBI taxonomy): Eukaryota > Metazoa > Arthropoda > Arachnida > Uropygi > Thelyphonidae > Typopeltis > Typopeltis vanoorti. Next base: position 87,317,532 of record NC_143561.1, on the reverse strand, counting down.
AACAAATAGATTCAAAAGTAATATATCTATTCCTTACATAAGTACTGTTTCACATAAATTAGCAAAAGTTCTAAAAAAATACAATATCAGAACCTTGTTCATCCACTTCCAAAGATCCGTTCCTTAATTAGCCACCCAAAACCTTGTCATCATCAACTCAAATACCCTGGCGTATATAAAATATTATGTGACTGCGATATTCCTTATTTCGGGCAGACAGACAAATCTGTCGAAATGCGTATGGAAGAACACATGAGAGACATTACTTACAAGAGACAGCGAGCAAGTGCATTATCAAGTCATATCCTTTTCTCGGCTAATCCTAATGATGATAACCAAAGTCATAAAGTCTGCTGAGAAAAATCTACAAACATCTTCCGTTGCAGTGACGAAATAGAGAGAAAAATTGTGGAATCGAGAGAAATCATCTTCAATCCTGTTCATCTAAATAACAACTTAAGCTACAACCTCCCAGATAGTCATTCAGCTGTAATCTTGTACTGGCGTTCACGTGATGCAGCAAGCACGCACTCTCCCAACAATGCAACAAATGAAAGAACAGCTTCAAATACAACTACAACGTTTTCATGCTAATTATGTATAAAGACTGTCTATGTTGTTCATAGTCTTTTAACCCTCAATGTTTAGTGTTTTATCTTTTATAATGTCACCTGAAGAAGGCTGTTACAGGCCGAAACTAGTAGTGTGTTTATATTAAAACCTTTTTAATTAAATCTCGGTTCTAGTCATTCAATTTTTTTTTTCATAAAACTATGTATGTTAACCGAGTCAATGATCATTCTGTCATATATATATATACATATATATATTAGGGTTACAAAGTAATTTTATAAGCTTGGTTATTTAACTCCTAATCCCAAGTAAGCAAACAATTAAGTTTGCGCCTGAAACATAGTTCAAGTCTAAAGATGGTAAAACACCAAGGCAACTCATTGTAAAGGTGGGTAAAGCTCTGATCACTATTCTTAGTATTTCCCATAATGTAAAGCACATCTCACTAGAAGATGTATACTGCAATACATTATGGGTGGGGTCACTACCCAGACCGGTTTCAACCTTTTTTGAGGTCTCCTCAGTGAGTAGCTATGTTTCAGGTGCAAACTTAACTGTTTGCTTACTTGGGATTAGGAGTTAAATAATGAAGCTTATAAAATTACTTGGTAACCCTAATATACAGTATCCCAAGTTAAAAAATTAATCACATCTATATCTCCTCCAGAGATTCTTATTAAAAATAAAAACACTTTGTAGCAACTTGTATAGGTAAAGTTGATAAGGCTCTGTATTACTAAAACCTTGGTATTTAGGGTCTAGCTACTCACTGAGGAAACCTCAAAAAAAGGTTGAAACCGGTCTGGTTAGTGACCGCTTTACCCACCTTTACAATGAGTTGCCCTGGTGTTATACCATCTTTACACTTGAACTATGTTTCAAGCGCAAACTTAACTGTTTGCTTACTTGGGATTAGGAGTTAAATAACCAAGCTTATAAAATTACTTGGTAACCCTTATATACAGTATCCCCAAGTTAAAAAATTAATTATATATATATATATATTAAATCATAATTTTACTGACCAGGAACACCGAGATAAGGTAAAAACTTTAATCAAAACACACCTAGTTTCGTCGGAATGCTGACTTATATAATATATATATATATATATATATATATATATATATATATATATATATATATATATATATATATATATATATATATATATATATGTAAATAAGTTTTTTTTTTTTTACCTTGGGAATAATGTATATTAGGGTTACCAAGTAATTTTATAAACTTGGTTATTTTACTCATAATGCCAAGTAAGCAAACAGTTAAATTTGCGCCTGCAAATCTATATCTATATCTATATCTATCTGTCTATCTACCTACCTAACTCTCTCTCTCTCTCTCTCTCTCTCTCTCTCTCTCTCTCTCTCTCTCTATATATATATATATATATATATATATATATATATATATATATATATATATATATATATATATATATATATACAGGGTGTTCGGGATAAATTTGACATATTTATAATTAATTATATTTTTCCGTAAGTTACATGTATTAACACACACTTCTCTTCATTTAAAAGTTTGGACCCTTCTTCATTCATATACAAGATGTCAGAAAGGATGGATAGCTGGAACCCACCTGAATCATGGAAGAGAATAACTTGTATCATGATGATTCGTGCCCGCCATCAAAATAAGGATATTACGACTGCTGCCCAATGCTCCCTGAATACAGTAAAAACAATCAGGCATGAACTAGAGACTTGCAATGGTGACTACGAGGATGTAGCAAGAAGAAAGATCCCTAGCAGACGATCTGATTGCGTTTCGTACAGCAGAATTCCTCGCAAATCTGCAGGAACAGGTGTTGAAGAACCCTGGCATTGGAATTCGGGCTTTGTTCGTGGAGTTGCTAACTGTAGTCAAGCCCTGGATAACAAGGGTAGCCAATGGTAGGCCGTATGTATGGCAGCAGGATTCGGCCCCTTGCCACACCTCTGGGAAAAGTCAAAAATGGTTGTCTGAAAATTTCTACGACTTCACCAGTCCAAATGTTTGGCCTCCAAACTCCCCAGACCTTAACCCCATGGATTATTTTGTATGGGGCGCAGTTGAAAAAGACACCAATCGCACTTCCAGTAATACAAAAGCCCAGTTAATGGATAAAATTAAAACAGTTTTTGCGGCCCTTCCCAGGGAGACTGTAGCATCAGCTTGTTCGAGGTTCCGAAGCAGAATTGAAGCTGTGATCGATGCTAATGGTGGTTATTTTGAGTAAATCTTGTTGATAGTATTGTAATTAACTCTGCCTGTAATGTTTTTTTGTCAATTCATTAAATTTAATAGATACAAAGAAGATTTTCTTTTTCCTTACGAAACTGTCAAATTTATCCCGAACACCCTGTATATATATATATATTTGTTTTCCATATATATATAAAAGTTGTCCCTAAAGTGGAAAACACATATATATATATGTGTTTTCCACTTTAGGGTCTGGGTCAGGAGGTCCCGTATGATTCTTATTCCTGCCCAGTTCCATGTAGGGAAAAGAAAGGGCTGGCCAGTTGTAAGACTAGCTATGTTTCTGTTCAAAAACAGTGGTTCTGATAGTACAGCTGACTCTGTTGATCCTGTCAGTGTTACAGGTGCTAGAGGGTGTATTCAGGGCGTAGGTGATCATCGCTTTGTTTGCAGGACAGGTTAGATATATGTATTCCAAGGTGCCTGAAACTTCGCAGAATAGACACTGATCCGATTGTCTTAGCTGAAATTTGTGGAGCTTAGTAGGAGTTGGCAAGATGTTATGCCATAACCTCCACTGTATGTAGGAATCTGGTTTGGCACACCTCGATTTATATGGAAGATCTCAGTGAAAACTGGGTGGCATGTGCAGCTTAGTTAATGAGAGGGTTATGGATGAATATAATAAGGGCGAAGTTGGAGACACTGATATGAGGAAGTGGTATATTTTCTTGTAGGTGGAGGGAATAATTGGAAGTGAGGCTTCAGATGATGCAAGATGAAAGGTAGACTCCCCGCAGTTTCTAGAAGAAATACGAATTCCCTGAGGTGTAGCGATATCTGGATAGGCTTTTTTTTTTTTAATAGCACCTTGCATCTGTTGGTATTACTTTTCAGTTTTTGGGTTCTTCATTGATAGGCTTGCGAATGTTTTCCACTTTAGGGTCTGGGTCAGGAGGTCCCCTATGATTCTTATTCCTGCCCAGTTCCATGTAGGGAAAAGAAAGGGCTGGCCAGTTGTAAGACTTGCTATGTTTCTGTTCAAAAACAGTGGTTCTGATAGTACAGCTGACTCTGTTGATCCTGTCAGTGTGTGATGAAGTTCGGTCTTTTTCCCCCGCTGTAGACATCTTTATAAAAAGGAGGTAGTTTAAGAGGAGATGGTGCAGAAATGGCCATTCGGAGGATTGTGAAAAGTGTAAGTCCTCGGGTAGATGATTTCATGATGTAATCGAAAGTGGTCACGTAAGCTTGACTGGACTGAAATGTCTTTAGGAGAAGGATTATCCTGAAGGATGTAATCTTGTTTTCAAGGGAAATCAGGCCTTGACCTCCCTTATTGAGTGGCTTGCAGAGTTCAGATTAAAATGTTGTCCAGTTAGTATTGTTCCAGAGGAAACGTTTGATTTCCTTTTGAATGTGATGGATATTCTTCAGGGGGTGTGAGTACTTTGAGGGTATGCCATAACACACTCGCAGCCATCTGGTTAACTATTAGTACTCTTTCTCTAAGTGAAGATATGGAACGAATGCTGTTCCATTTACCTAGCACCTGTTTAAAACGGTTATGCAACTGTGTCCAGTTCAGTGTGCTATATATTCTGCTGTTGCCAAGGTACACACCTAAGTATCTTTATCCTTCACTTGACCAGGTACATTCTATCAGAGAATCATTTCTATCCTTCCATCTGCCTGATCACAAGCCAGTAGTTTTTGAAGAATTTAATTTGGCCCCTGAGGCTTGTGCATATTGTGTGTGCTTCCTCGGCTACTGCCATTTCTTCTTCATTTCGGATTATTGCAGTGACGTCATCGGCATATGCCGATAGGGTTATTTTTTTATGTGGATCTCTTATGCTGGTTCGTTTGGAGATGATGGTGTCGCGTACTCTTTTTAAGAAGGGTTCTATGGCCAGTGTGTACAACTGTCCAGAGAGAGGACATCCTTGCTTGATCCCTCGAGAGTATGACAAAGGGCGTGTGAGCCTGTTATTGATTTTTAAACAGAGGTGTGCATCTCTGTATAGCAATTGCACTGTTTCAATGATGAGAGGACCATTGCCGAATGCCTTAAGTACTTCATAAAGGTACTTCTGCTCTACCCTGTCAAAAGCCTTCTCCTGATCAAGGCTAAGGAGTGCAAAGTTTTCGTGTTGGCTATTTACGATGTAGTTGAGATCTCTTATTAAATTGAGGTTTATATTTATTGATCTTCCTGGGACAGAGTACGTTTGGTGTTGGCTTTATTCGGTTTACTATAACTTTGGAAATGATTTTGCAATCGGTATTAATTAGGGAGATTGGACGCCAGTTTCGGATATCCGTGTGGTCTCCCTTCTTTGGTATTAATCATGCTACTGAGGTCGTGACGGATTGTGGGAGCCCATTGTGGTAGGCTTCTTGCAGTGTTTTGAGGAGAAGTGGTCCGAGTTGATTCCAGAAGACTTGGAAAAATTCTGTAGTGAGATCATCAAGGCCAGGAGATTTGTTCTTTGGCAAGGATGTGCATGCAGTTTGCAGTTCATTCAGCGTGATTTTGTTTTCTACGTGGTTCCGATCCGTTGCAGAGATTTTTTTTGTTACTTTCAGTATTTCGTGAATGGCATATTGGGATGTTCCAGTAGAGCTTTATGCATTCTTGTAGTATTGCAAGATTTGAGAAGTGATTTTACTTGGATCTTCTGTGATGCGACCATCTTGAAGTCTGATTGCAGAGATGGAGTTTTCTGCCTGGCAGTTTTTTTCCAAAGAGAAAAAATATTTTGTGGGGGCATCTGAAAGTTTTATTTGTGTATGCCGCAATCTACGTAGGGCACCTTTTGCTGATAATTCTACGTTTCTTTGCATGGCTTGGAAGGCAGAGTGACATTCAGGGCTTTCTTCTGGGAGATGCTTGAGCTGTTCTTCAAGTTGTCGGATTCTAATGTTCCTCTGTTGATTTTTCTGGTGACTGTAGATCTTCGTAAAGGATTTTATTCGTGACTTTAGGTGGGGCCACCATGTTTCCATTGGTTCTGTATCCACTTTCGAGTGAGTCATGTGTAGCCTACGGCGGAAACTACAAAGCAGGCTTTCACTGGAATTTGATTACTACAAAGAAAGAGGAACTGTCACAAAATTCATAGAGGAGTGGAATCCAACTGGTACCCTGTTCCATATTGCCGACGACAATACACTTCAGCTGAAGAATAACTAAAAGTGATGCTGAACTGTAATATTGACTCTTACTGAAAAGACACATCCTGCCTACCATGATTGTACCTTTTTCCCTTCAGTTCTATTGTATATCTAAAAAGAAAAACCTTTTTTTCCTGTAATATACATTCTTATAATATGTAAATAGTCCGTTTTTTGTTATGTATCTTCCAATGTATATTTTATCAAGCTCAATAAAAAAAAATAATAAAATAAAAAATATCCACACACACACACACACACACACACACACACACACACACACACACACACACACACACACACACACACACACAGGGTGTCTCAAAAAAATCTATACACACACTTCAACAGCTGATAACCCACTTAATTTTCGTTAGTTTGCAGGTTTAACGGATTTGAAATAATGGCTGAAAAATTTATCCTAAAATGCTACTGGAAGTATGAAAACGTAGTGGAAGTGCAAAGACAGTTTAGAAGAGAATTTCAAAGAGATCCACGTATGAAACTTACTATCACTCGAATTAGAGATACATTTGAAGAAGATGGAACTGTTCAAAATGTCCATAAGCAACGTTCAGGAAGACCACGAACAGCTACGAGGCCCACAACAGAAGAAAGGTTGATTGAAACGTATCGTCAAAGTTTAAGAAAATCTGTGCGACAAGCGTCTCGTGAGATAGGCATATCAAAATCAAGCGTCCATCGCATGTTGAAGCGCAGTCATTGGAAAAGTTACATTCCAAGAAGAGTACACGCTCTCAACGAAGATAATCCGGTTAGGAGAATGCAGTTTTGTGAGTGGTACTTGGAAAAATGTGAAGAGGACGCACAATTTCCAAGACGAATTGTGTGGAGTGATGAGGCCACATTTAAATTAAATGGATCAATTAACCGGCACAATTGCACTTATGTGGCACGTGAGAATCCGCATGTTATGGAGGAACATCATGTAAATTTACCAGGAGTGACGGTATGGTGCGGCATATTAGCACACGGATTAATTGGACCAATTCTTTTTCGACGGTACAGTAACTGGTGCCAACTACTTGAACTTGCTGCATGAAGCTGTCATGCCATGTATCCAAGAGGACTTTGAGGATGAGGACTTTTATTTTCAACAAGATGGGGCACCCTCACACTACCATCGAGATGTGAGGGCTAATCTTGATGAGACTCTACCCAACAGATGGATTGGAAGAAAAGATTCTGTAGAATACCCCCCCCCCCGCATTCACCAGACCTCACGCCAATGGACTTCGTCTTATGGAGATTTATCAAAGATAAAATTTACACTTTAAAACTGGCAACAGTCGACGACTTGAAAGCAGCAATCGAAAGAGAATGAGCCCAGCTACCAGACGAAATGATTCTCAGTATGAAAAGTAGATTTATGTAGTGTACTTGACAATGCGAAAGTTAACTGTATTATAATAAATACAAATTTTATGATCATTAAAAATGTGTGTACATTTTTGAGACACCCTGTGTGTGTGTGTATATATATATATATACTCGTATATATTAAACATACATATAAAACAGCTGGTTTTTCCTCCTGGAAACTCGGGTTTTTTTCATCCCGTAAACTCAAGAAAATCGACCGTAGTACCCACATTATTTCAGACAGTAATTTATCTTGTGAGGGTTAGGTACCAAGAGATGGCAGCACTTGTTTGCCAGCCTCTTCATCTGTGGCTGCTATAATTTGTGATAGACATGGCCCAGCTATCTTTGATTGGCTACCGGTGGAGAGTGAACTGCCCACTCAGTCTCCAAAAGCTAGATAGGGTATAAAGGCCTCGCCTACTCCTATAAGAGAAAAAAGGCGTTAGCTGATTCCACCAAGACATCAAATTAACCATGGAGATTGAAGAAAATGGAACTCTACCATTTCTGAACGGAAAACTTACTAAGACCTCTGACTCCATAAAAATTTCCATCTTTAGAAAACCTACGCACACAGACAGATACCTGCATGAGTCCTCACATCACTATCCGGCACAGAAGATGGGTATCATCTCAACTCTAGCGCATCATGCCAGATCTGTACTGTCAGATGAAGAAGAACTAACAAATGAACTACAACATCTTAAATAGACCTTCAAAAACAATGGCTACTCTTCAAAAACTATCAATAAACAACTATACCGCCGTCAACGAAACAATGTAGAAACACAGGACGACCCCAAAGGTTATATCTCCTTGCCATACATCAGCAAGCTATCCAAGAAACTAAGAAGAATTTTGGGAAAGTTTAACACAAAAACGTGCTTCTCTACTCTTCCCAAACTAAGATCAAGTTTAAGCAAATACAAACAAGCTCACAACCATCCACAATTCCCAGGTGTGTACAAAATCACATGTGACTGCGGAAAACCATACTATGGCCATACGGAAAAATCCATCTTCCTATGTCTCGAAGAACACCGAAGAGACATTGCTTACAAAAGAACCAGAGCTAGTGCCTTCTCAAGCCATGTCCTGTTTTCAGTAAACACAAATAATGACGGCCGCCAACATGAGATAAACTGGATAATAGCTTCAAACCTTCACATATGTCACGACGAGGTAGAACGCCGCATAGTCGAGTCTGAAGAAATTGTCATGGACCCTCTTCATATAAACAGTAGCCTCAGCTACAATTTACCGGACTCATTCAGCTGTGATGTCAGATATTGGCGCACTCGTGAAGCCACACGCGCACTGCTCTTCAAAACACGTGTTCAAGTTCTATTGTCTAACAATAGAACTTTAACATGGACTGTAGCTCCAGCTCAAAGTTAACTGTGGTTAATAGTCGGATTTATAGTTTTATAGTGACTCAATGTTTCTTCATAGTGTTTTTTTATTGGCTTTCTATGTTCTCTCACTCCTGAAGAAGTTGGCCACTCCGATGAAACATGTTGCGTATTTAATGAATTTAATTGTTATTGTTTATTCTAATTCTTGGATCTCAGTCATATAAAAGTATATATTTATATATATAAATATATACTTTTTTATATATTTATATATTTATATATAGAAATATAGAAATATATAAATATATAATATATATATAAATATATATATATATATATATATATATATATATATATATATATATATATATATATATATATATATATATATATATATATATATATATATACTAGATTAGACTAGAATAACAATTAAATTTATTCAAAACGCAACATGTTTCATCGGATTGTTCGACTTCTTCAGGCGTGGAAACATAGAAAGCAAATAAACACTATAAGAAACATCGTATCACTATAAAAACGACCATTATAAAATTCAGTTAGCTTTGATCTGTAGCTCCAGTCCGTGTTGAAGTTCTATTGTTAGGCAGCTGCGTGCGTCTGCTTTCACGAGTGTGCCAATATCAGATAGCAGAGCTATCTGATTCTAAAAGATTCTAAAAAACTGAGAAGTACTGATAAATTGCAGTACATAATTGAAATAAAAAACGTTGTATTAACATTCAAGTTGTTCTATTTTACGTGCCATTGTTTGTTGTATGCGTGGTATCAGACTCTGGGGAACGCCAGTACTGAATAACAGCAGTATTGCTATCTGGGATGTTATAGCTTAAATTGTTGTTTAAATGTTCAGGATTAAGGACGATCTCCCTGGATTCCATTATCTTTCTTTCAAATTCATCATGGCAGCGGAAAATGTTTTCAGATCGATCCCAGGAAATTGAGTGACCTTGAAAATCATCATGAAGATTGTTAGAGAAGAGAATATGGCTGGATAAGGCACTGGCATGTGATCTTTTATAAGAGATGTCTCTTTTATCTTTCCCCCATACGAAGTTCAATAGACTTATTAGTTTGACCATAATAAGGAACATTATAGTCAGACCATAGTTTATATACGCCAGGATATTTCCGATTGTGATGCTTAGGCTTAGGATGGCTTATAAGAGATCGGATTTTTGGAAGTGTAGTGAATAACGTCGTGATGTTGTGCTTCTTAAGGACTTTAGCCAATTTTTGGAAGACCGAACTGATGTATGGGATGGAGATGCTACCTTTAAAATTGGTAGTTTCTGTATTGCGGTGCCTAGGAGGATCTACAAGAAATTTCTTAATGGTTTTGTTATAATATCCATTTTGTTCAAAGACATGTGAGAGGTAATTAATTTCTAAGCATCGCAATCTGAAATATCCTGGCGTATATAAACTATGGTGTGACTGTAATGTTCCTTATTAAGGTCAAACTAATAAGTCTATTGAAATTCGTACGGAGGAACGTAAAAGAGACATCTCCTATAAGAGATCAAATTTCAGTGCCTTATCCAGCCATATTCTTTTCTCTAACAATCCACATGATGATGATGATGAGTGACCTTGAAAATCATTATCATCATCATCATCATGATTTTCAAGGTCACTCAATATCCTGGAATAGATCTGAAAACATTTTCCGTTGCCATGATGAATTTGAAAGAAAGATAACGGAATCCAGGGAGATCGTCCTTAATCCTGAACATTTAAACAACAATTTAAGCTATAACATCCCTGATAGCCATACTGCTGTTTTTCAGTACTGGCGTTCCCCAGAGTCTGCTACCACGCATATAACAAACAATGGCACGCAAAATAGAACAACTTGAATGTTAATACAACGTTTATTATTTCAATTATGTACTGCAATTTATCTGTGCTCCACAGTTTTTTAGAATCTTCAGTTTTTATTATTGTTTCCTCTTCCTAAAAAGATACCTGATGAAGGCTGTAAAAAGCCGAAACTAGTTGTGTTTTTTATCATTAAGGCTTTTAATTAATTCTCGGTTTTTTAGTCATTAAATATCTTTCTGAATGTATCAAAGTAACCGAGTCAATGCTCATGAATACACACACACACACACACACACACACACACACACACATACACACACACACACACACACATATATATATATTATATATATATAGTAAAAGTTTTTTTACAGCCTGTTTCTTTACAAGCCAGTATTTCTTTGCCACAAGTATGTAAGAAACTCCAGAAAACTCAGGTTTTTAATTCGCAGCTTAGAAGAAAATTAACTGTAAAAACTCCCACTGATTCAGACAATTGTACGAGTGTTAGGGTCAAGGTTCATGACATGCGGACCATCGTCTGGGTATAATTAAGGATGGAGACCGGCAGACAATCGGTTTTCAAAAATTTAGAACTAAGAGAGTTCTGTCTATTCTCTTTTGGAGAACAATGGCATTATTGGATTTTTTAATAAAATACTTTAAAAAAAAGCTTAACATTTCAAGATTTTTTATAATGAATTTTAAAGATGAACATAAATTACTCCATCAAGTTTATTTCGTAAGATTACTTTAAAAATTCGTTACTTCTTAGAGAACCAGAACCATTACTCATCCTATATTATCTTTAACTATTACATGAAACTGCTGACCCATAGCTCTCCTCTTTAAAATAATTCACGAGGAGGAGGATTGCTGTGGATCAATAGTTATTGATTAAATCAATAGGCCATGGGTTAATCAATAACTATCATTATAGATTCTGCAACCCCAGATCTAGCCTACATTACCCACCTTCAGGCGTATGCCTCAGAAATGGTTGACGAAATCTGTCCTGTTGTTCTCGACATTTTCAGGATATATATATGATGAGACAATGGCATTGAGTCCTGCATACCAAATTGGCATCTTATTGTGTACTTTCCATCCTGTGCAATGAGGTAATGGGATTGTTTTGGGTTGTCATTTCATGTCATTATGGATCACTCTCTCTCTCTCTCTCTCTCTCTCTCTCTCTCTCTCTCTTTCTTCAGGCTCCGTCCGTCTATACAGGGACTTCTTCTTTTCTATTATCCTCTCTCCTGTGATCTTCGCACATCAATCTAACCCTATCCATAATTTTTCTCTTAGTACATTCGATTCCTTAACTCTTCTGAAATTCCCTGCAGTGCTCAAGCATATCAGCTTCAAGATTTTATACTAGTGTTGCAGATCTCCAAAGCATTCTTCAGTGCTCATTCAGTTCAATTCAAAACCTTCAATGCTACCAAAATACAACCGCACATTCTCTAGAAAAGAACGAAAGAAAAAAAAAACTATTTACCTTTGATAATACCCAAACTAGATCTAGACAAAGAGATGGAATTTTCCTTCTTTGCATGATATCCGCCTCCAACTTTGCATAGATTGTCACATTCCTATTCATTATAATAATATTATTATTATTATTATTATTATTATTATCAGGGTAGGTAGAGTACCTCTACAACTCTCTTCTTCCGTCATTCAGTTCACCAACTACAACGAACCGCAACTACAATCATCCACACCAACACCATCAACCGCTCACCACCCTAGCATTTTCTCAGACAATCACAGACATCCATGTCTACAGCGGGATTCGAACCCGCAGCCTTTTGGCTGGAGAGGGGATACGCTAACCACTTGGCCAACTAGGCTGGCAAAACCATCTTCCTATCGTACTTCCTCAGATTTCTATAGGCACTGTTTCGTTACTAAAAGATTTAATCCTAGCAGTCATAAAAATGATTGACAAATTATGGAGACTACAACCGCTATATTCATAGATTCTTAAACTAAATATAAAATAAAATAAAATAGAAATTTTTTCTGATCATGTTAGTTCCCGCTTGTCTGACTACTAATAAGACAATACAAATTTCACCTCCAACCATTCGCAGAATAGTTTTGAATTTCGGTGTTGCAGTAAAAAAAAAATAAAATGTCCTTTAAAAATTCCTGATGCTGTTCTTAAGAGCATACTTAGACTGTTTTATAACTTTCTTTCAAAGATGATCGTTTTGTTACATATTTTTTTCTACAGGTTATCTCTACTGATGCTGTTACCCTAAGCTTGTAGCCATCATTTTTATCCACAAAGTCTGCTTAACATGAGCAGTAACTATCTTCCATCCTTTTTGCAGTGCAAGTTCAAATAAAAACCTGCGTTTCCTCTTTCGTGACATTAGCCTTCTCTTCTATGGAATATCCTTCATCACAATTAGTTTCTTGAGAACTACAAATTCCATGTATTCAAGAAGAATATCAGTTTCGATATGTCGCCTCTATTATCATAAACTAATTCAAACACATCACACTAATGTGCTATGGGCTCTTCAATCTGTTCTTGAACTGATGCATAAGTTTTTTTTACTTGCTTCAGACGATAGTTTTAAAAGAAGCTAACTGCAAAAGTTTTGGTTTTTTATATTATTTTAATACGCCTCTAAATCATGGCATAGGTATTTTTTTCAAATGATGTACAGAAAAGAAAGACCACCTATATCTGAATTCGCTCGATATAGGACAACGTTGTAACAGGACCACTGTACAATTTTAGAGCTTTTAATTCACAGAAATTACATCCAAAGTGCTTTTCAGTGTCGATATTTTAATATTTAAAGCTGTTCTCTTTAGAAAATGTTCCCCCATTAGCCTACTAGCCGAATAATCTTACCGGCTTTAGCGTTTAGAGGTATTGCATTGGCAGCATATGGTTTAATGAACTACAGGAAGGGCTGCCAAGTCACAATCTTCACATACTCAGAGATTTCCTCTAACCTAATTCGAAAATTTCTATAGATGATTTATTTTTAATTTATTATTTTTTATCTATATTTATTTTTTCGCTAGCTAACATTATCAGCTTCTGAACAACGCATAGATTTTGTATGAAAGATTTCAAAGGGAAAATTAAAGTTTTAAATTTAAGTTCATAAAACATCTTATTGACTTAGGTAAGTTTTGTTGTAATAAATGGATAAACGAAAAGCTAAGAATTTTCGAATAAGGTTAGGAAATTTCTGGGTATGTGAAGATTGTGACTTGGCAGCCCTTCCTGTAGTTCATTAAACCATGTGCTGCCAATGCAATACCCGTAAACGCTATAAAGCCGGTAAGATCAGTCGACTAGTGATGGGGGGGAACATTTTGAAAGAGAACAGCTTTAAACATTAAAATATCGACACTGAAAAGCATTTTCGATATACAGATATATATATATATATATATATATATATATATATATATATATATATATATATATATATATATATATATATATATATATATATATATATATATATATATACGGATCTCCAAAGCGCACAAACCTTTGCATTTTTAATTCTTGCACGAACAAAAAATCCCCTAGAGACGTAATACTCAAATGAAAGGCTGAGAACAAGCGAGAGTTGCGTAGCAAGGTCATTCAATACACACGAACACAACAGTTCTAGAAATATAACTGAAATATTTATTACCCTTATTACTATTTTGTAACTATATTTACTATTGCAAAAAAAAAAAAAAAACATTTTTTTTTTTTTTTTTGCTATAATAAGCGACTTTTGGTACACCTTCCACAATGAATAAACAATGAAAAAAAAAAAAAACCCAGCTCATTGCACATTAAAATCTGACTAATATATAATTAATACTAATTAGCAGGAAGTAATGGCAGTACTGAAATAGAGTGCCTATGAATGTTAATACCTGGCAACCAACAAATTCGGTTTTAACTTATACAGTATTTATTTATTTATATTTTTTTTCATTATAGAAAATATATGTATTTATTATGCCCATTGATGATGTTTTCGCTCATGTTTATTACCGCCTCAAACTGCGTAGGAATCTTTAAGCAAACGAAGGAAGTCGTACCTTTGTACTGCTTCAAACCTCGAATTCGATCCTATTTAGACGCAGGGAAATTTGTAAGGGCTTTTCAAGTGAAGATGAATTAGTCGTAGTTGGAATGGCGGCCAGAATAACTGAGTATAAGGCCAGTGTATTATGTCTGTTAATTGTGTTTTCCAGTTATTTCGCTGATTCTGCGACATAAAAAAAAAAAAAAAAAAAAAAAAAAAAAATCTGACATAAGCATGAAACACCGAATAACGCATCGTGAGTTGAAAAATCCTTATAGAACTGAGTTTTAGAAGTGGGGGAAATTAACAATAAAAGAAACTTTAAAATTGTACATGCACTTTTTCTTTTCTTTTCTTTTCTTTCTTTTTTTTTTTTTAATCAATTATTGGTAGATATCAAAACAACAAAAGAAAGCCGTAAATCATTGAAGTAGTTTAATACCTTACTCAAATTCAGTGTGACTGACTGGTTGTCCTACCTCTCTAGTCGTGGCAATGCCATTAGAAGGTCTACTGTAGAGAAGGTCATAACCTAGTCCAACTAAATATTAGTAACCTATATTCAGAGGATATTTAACCTTCGCCTATTACTCATGCATTCGGCTAGTGAAACAAATGACGGCAGAATAAAATTTATTTCAACCGTCGTCTAGTTGGCCGAGTTGATAGCGTCTCCGCTCTGCAACCAACAGGTCAAGTTCTATCCCACTACAAGCATAGATACATGTGAATGTTTAATAGCGAATAAATTACCTGATGTGAGAACGCCACTTATTAGAAGTAGTTTGGAAGAAAAGTAGACTGAAATAATTTGGGGAGTGGGGGAACCATTTGGGATATATATTACAGCTATTTTCGGATTACTTAAAAAGTAAATTTTAAAATAATAATAAAAGAATTAATAAACCGTTGCCCATCCACAGTAGTACTATTATATATATATATATATGTGTGTGTAATAAATTTTTTACCTTGGGGATATTGTATATTAGGATAACCAAGTTATTTTATAAACTTGGTTATTTTAACTCCTAATCCTAAACCAGGACAACTCATGGTGTTGCATCATCTTTAGACTTGAACTTAGTTTCAGGCGCAAACTTAATTGTTTGCATACTTGGGATTAGGAGTTAAAATAACCAAGTTTATAAAATAACTTGGTTATCCTAATATAATATATATATATATATATATATATATATATGCACACACTTTTTTATTATCACCCACGAAGTGTTGACCTATAGTAAAATAGTACCACTGTGGATGGATTAAGGTTTGTAAGTTCTTTCATAATTTTTTTAAATTCATTTTTTACATAATCCGGAAAGAAACTGCTGTACTTCTCATGTCTAAACACAGCAATCACAAGCTGCAAATAAACAAAGTGGTGATACTGCACTCGATGATGAAAGTCATCTACCTCATATTAACAGAGGCCTTTCCATTTTGGAGCATGGATGATACATATTGACCCTCACCAAAAAGTATTAGACTATCAACAACACTAGACTGTCAACAGTATTCTAAAAAACTACTGAGAGCAACATCAATGGGTAGAATACAATACCAATCACACATCATAACATCTCACAGATCATAATCACACCACAGTAACACCTCATAAAACATAATACACTCCATTCTAATTATATATTGGGCTTTATCCTTTATCCAAGTGTAAACAAACAAAGTTTGCGCCTGAAGTACTATCAGGACTGGGGCAACTCTTGGTAAAGGTGGTATAAGTTCTCATCACTTGCCTTAGTATCTCACATAATGCAAAGCACATCTCCTTGCGGACATGTATAATGCTATGCATTAAGGGAAGGGCCATTACCCAGACCGGTTTCGACCTTTATTGAGGTCTCATCAGTGGGAGCCAGGCCCAGAGGTGGTGATACTAAGGTGGAAGTAATGGAGAGGTCATATTTACCTATACCAGTTGCTAAAGGGTTTCACATCGTGACAGCCTTTGGTATGGAAAAAAACTTCCATATACTTATCTCTAATCCAGAGAATTTTAACAACAGGGTGTGACACCCTTTGGCAACTCGTATAGGTAAATATGACTTCTCCATTACTTCCACCTTAGTTTCACCACCTCTGGATTTGGCTCCCACTGATGTGCTTTTCCTGAGATGTGAGAGGCTCTGCTTGGGGGTAGGTTTCTGCCTGTCTCTGAGTGGGGCAACCACTGAGATTATGGTTCTGCTTGGTGGTGGGGGCGAGTCTATCACTGAGTGGAACCACCGCTGAGTTGGACGGTCCTTCGGTCACTCGTAGGGAGTGGTCTGGGGGATCCCTAATTTTTAGAGAGGTCTTTACTTAAACAGCACCCTCAGTAAAGGTTGAAACCGGTCTGGATAATGGCCCTTCCCTTAATGCATAGCATACATGTCTGCAAGGAGATGTGCTTTGCATTATGGGAGATACTACTGCAAGTGATGAGAACTTATACCACCTTTGCCGCGAGTTGCCCCAGTCCTGATAGTACTTCAGGCGCAAACATTGTTTACTTACACTTGGATAAAGGAAAAAAAAAAAAACAATATATAATTAGTAGCATAGCCAAGCGAAAAATTTCCATAAATACTCCATTCTTGTAGGGCCACAACAACAAAATCATTCGCGTTACCAGCAAACGATTCTGAACTTAATTCTTTGCAATAGCTACATGGAAATATTAGAATATTATGAAGTTAGTGGAGTGGCCTGATTAATGTTTAGAGTAAACTTTGCATTGCTAATTATCACTAATACTGTTGATGTTGACACAGAACTTTGTGATGCAGATATATTTGCAGAATCAAATGATTACGTTTCTTACTGCAAGGAAGCCATCGACGTCTGCATGACGGCGACAGGGAAAAGACTAGTTAATCATATTCACAACTGAAGTATCATGCGATAGTGAAGTGGTTTATGAAAATATATCTATTTATTTATTACACTCTTGGGTTTGGACCTCAACATATTTTGAAGCTTCTCCCAACACCTTATATTTAAGTTTTACACTCATTTAACTGTGAGTCGCTAGATGCACGAGTATTCATGGCTGCTAAATAATAATTATTATTTAGTAGACACAAATATATCTGGTTCCTAACAAAGTAAACAAATTAATGTTCAACAGATAAACGACCGATATGGGCCTGCACAATAGTAGGAGATGCAATGCTGATCTCTTTGCGGTGCCTACTACTTGCAGTCCATGGTCAAGACTCTTGGACCGCAATCTGCTATCTAAGAATGGTTATTACATTCGTGTCTTTCGCCACATTTGCCTTTTAGTAAGCATTTCTATTCACGATCATCTTTTCTGAATAAAAATGGCGATTCAATCATTTTTTTTTTTTAAATAATAACAACATGGCAGATATTTCGGCCCAGTCGCACGACGACCTGCCTTAGCTGCAAATGAAGTGTCACAAAGTCTAGTCTCAAAAGACTGATTGACGCTTTTATTAAGAGGTACTGCTGAAGAAAAATTTAAATTGAGGTCGATGCTGGTGCACATGCATAAAATCCTAGTACTTCTTTAAAGATACGGCTATTGAACTCTTCCAATCATTTTGCATTCAAATAATATAAAAAAAAAGCATGGGTGACCATTATTTCTGTCCTACAATTGAAGCCGATTGCAAGAAAAAGAATTTTACATTTAAATCTCCGTTGCTTTTACATAATGTACCAGAACATCCTTCTGCACATATAACTGTAGAAGAACTAGGTGAAATCTTTCCTTATCATAGAGAAACCTCAAACAAAAAAACAATGGATGATGATCCTAATATTGAAAGAAGCATGTATTTTTCCAGGACATAGAGAAACTTGTCAGCAATAGGAAATTGTATGATGAAAGAAAGAAAGCCAACACTTCAAATATGTCAGTAACAAATAGTTTCGTCACTGTATATTTTTTATTATTATTATTATTACAACGGGTGTCTCCATGGAGTCAGATGACTCATCGCGGGAGACACTATATCGACACACTAGCCATTATTCACACAACACCTATCATATTTCACCTTAAAACATTCACAGACGAAGAACTCACAACCACCTCTAGCAACGCATTCCACCCATTCACCACCCTCCGAGCAAAAATTTAGTCCTGACACCCTTCTTAAACCACTCTTACATAATTTCCAGGGGTGACCCCCCCCTTGATCTTTTCCTTCCTGCACTGTACAGAAAAAAAAAAAGTAATCAGTATCAATCATATAAAACCCCATTAATAACATATATGCTTCTATCATATTTCCTCTCTTATGCCTATCACTCGTTTTTGGAGCGCACAGAACTTCAATCTATTCTCATTGGAAGCGTTCAACATACCTGCCACAATCTTTGTCACTAGCCTCAGGATCCTCTCCACTACTTCTTCATCACCAAGGAATCCAGACCACAGTTCTGTGCGCAGTAGTCTAGATGTTGCCTTATTAATGCCTCATAAAGTGGACAATAACTTCCGCATCCCCGTCTGTGCGTTCTTCCATAACGATGTAATTTGATATGCTGTTTTGGCCACATTGTGGTCAAAACGTCAATTCTCTGTCCGCAATTACTCCCAAGTCTCTTGCTTCGTTAACTTTTTTGAAGTTCATTTCCATCAATATAGCAGACAGCATGTGATCTCATCTTCCCAACCTTACAATTAGCAACTTTGAACTGGCAGCCATTACCGCCAGCATATTTAAGTCATCCTGCTAGACCTCTATATGACGTTCATTGACTATGGCTCTTCCCAGATTTGCATCATCAGCAAATAAGTGGATATTTCCTGTAAAATTATTTTTAATATCATTCATGTACCACTTAAACAACAGAGAACGAGTGCTGAGCCTTGAGGTTAGTTATCCTAGTAGTTATCCACCTTCTCCTAGACTCAACTTCTTCATAAACTACTCTTTGATATCTGTTCATCAGTCACCCTCTAATCCAAATGACCAGCTTCAGGTCTATTCCCATTTGCTCCAATTTATGCAACAGAGTTCCATGTGAATCCTGTTAAATGCCTTTGCAAAGTCCAGAAGTATCACAGAGTAAGCATTTCCTTTATCCAACTCCACTATTACTTTATTAAAGAAAGTAAGTAAATTACTAAGGCAAGATCTACCCTCACGAAGCCATGTTTCCCCTTATAAAGTATCATATTTTTGTCCACTCAGTTCTGATTTTTATTAACTTCTCCAAAACTTTAAATACTACTCCTAATATCCTGATTGGCCTATAATTTGCTACTTGTCTTGGAGCCTCCTTTATGCAGTGAAGTTATTTTTCCCGCTACTGGAACCTTACCAGAACTGAGGCTTTTTCTCATTAAGGGAAAAAGCCTCAGTTCTGGTAAGGTTCCCATTAAGGTTCTGCAATACACTAAGTCGTTATATTGTTCCATCTCGAGTCTCTCATCAGTCAGTGACACATCCAACATTGCAGTATCACAACCAATTTTATGCAATAAACATTTAATTTTATAATTATAGTGAAATTATAGAATTAAATAAAACATATTTTAATTATCTGTTGCATTGTATATTACAAGGCATTTTTAAAATGCATTGTGGACATTCCTGAAGGTCACGGACCAATTATAATTTAAACGTAAAAACATAATCACACCACAGTATCATGTGATTATTATAATCGATTTTCAATTGATTATTATAATTGATTAACGCGTTTCCGTTTTTC
Source organism: Typopeltis vanoorti (assembly GCF_054136105.1). NCBI lineage: Eukaryota > Metazoa > Arthropoda > Arachnida > Uropygi > Thelyphonidae > Typopeltis > Typopeltis vanoorti. The sequence continues at coordinate 87,297,206 of NC_143561.1, read as the reverse complement.
GCGCGCAATGGGCTGGCAGGAGGACGAATTAATCACGTTGAGTCCAGCCTGTATATATATAAACAAAAAGTCTCCGGCTCAGTCGGTGTGGAAGATGCCCTTTGGTTAGAATAATCTAGGTTCAAATCCCGTCTAGGAGGCGAAGAACTTTTATCAAGGCTTTCCAACTGAAGGTGAGTTATCCGTCTCCTAAGGCGATGGAAGGGTTTTCGTTATGGAACTTGGGTTTTCATCAGGCAGACTGGCCCAATGAAAACATATCTACAGATATAAAATACTTTATCCTTATTGGGATGCAGCAGAGGATGGCAAGCTGCATGCTTTAAATTCGTCCAAAACCCCTATTCAAGGTAAACAAATTAGTCTGGAACAGACGAGAATTTGATGGATATAAACAAAGTAGAACCCATTATAGTGTTACTTTCGCTTTCGCAATCATAACCTCAATGAATAATTAGATTTGTTGATTTTCTACGTTTCGAGTATGAAAAATTAAAAACGTGTTTGATGAAACTAAATGTACTGCTCTCCCTTCGTAGAATGCATGCACATTTCCCCCACCACTTTCTTATTTTTTAAACATGTGACACAAACCTCTAGGAGATGGAAGGTATCTAACCAATGTCTTAAGAAATACCCCACCACACTCAGTTTTTAGTGAGGTGAAGAAAATCTAGTGAATTTCAGTGCCCAAAACGACTTCAAAGACTTATATTGCTTTGAGATTATGCTTAAAGTATCTTTCTTTGATAATATTCAGATCTACAGTTCAGAATATTTCACTTTTAATAATATTCCTTTAATAAAGTTTAATTTTATTAAATCTTTTTTAATAAATTTATTTTATTTGATTTTTTTAAATAAATAATTTTATTAATTCTTAATTAAATAATATTTAGTAATATTTTATTTTTAAAGATCAATTTCTTTTCGTGGTTTGCTTTTCACATCTATCAATCCATAATGTAGACGTACATTATGTCTAATAGCTCTTTGGCCTCAAAAAATAAAAATAAAAAATTACACATACTCCTAACACTTTTTTAAATCTAAATAACGCCAGGCCTTAGAACATTGTTCCCACATTTGGAGTAATGCATCCAAAAACTTCCCTAAGAACGCTCTACTGTATCCAGTAAAGGACAGTCCACTTAACAGATGACCACTCTCCCTCTCTTTGGACTCTAATCGCTTTCTGACAAGTGGGTGCAAGAATAGGTAGCCAGCTCTACTTCATTGTACCGGTCACCACCATTGCCCTACTTTCTTCTAATCGTACAAAAAGACGAGTTGAAACGTCAACATCCATCATACACGGTTTAACTCCAAACTAATCGAATCAATTTCATATTCTATCTTCTTTCATTCCATGTAACAGTTCTTTAGACCAGTCTCAATACCGTTTCCTCAATGAATGCAACCTCCAGCTCTTCAAGAAACTGATCAACAGGTTTCTTCTTTCTCCCTAATAACTTACCCAAATATAACATTTTTGTTACTGATTTGATTACCTTTCGTATGTGTGCATGTGATTGAAAGAAAGAAAAAAGCAGAACCCCAATTCGTAACTGGTCACCCTTTCACACACAAGCTATTATAAGTGCAAATAAGGTAACTCATCAATTTCCCACAGCTCAGCTGTGCTACGCGGTAGCAAGAACCCACTGCTGTTCCAAACCTCGGTTTTTTTTTTTTTTTTTTTTGGCAGTAGTTTAATGCCTGCTGCCATTCGAAACCTTGGCTTCACGCAGTGGTGCAGGCAGGACTAGTCCCTAGGTGAGCTTCCCAAGAGGTCCCAAAAACTAACTCTAAATCTGGATCACTAGATGGGGTCGGTCTCTATGTTGATTCTTCCAGACAGCATCGCCAAATACGAACACCGCACAGCCGCGGACATATGCTCCCCACTGTGCCGAACCTCAGCAGTAAACAGCGTCAGGCAAAAACCTGCTAAGCGTCTAATCTTGACTCCACTCGGTACTTGAAAAAGGCTGCCCAGCGTACCGGAGATTGGTTCAGGCCAATGGCCGGCCGGTAAGAGCCGGTTCTACTGTATGGGTAAGCACCTTAGATAGTTTAACGAGTTCGGAAAAACTTAAGTTTATGGACTTGTATTGTTTTAAGATTATGATTGGAGCATGTCTGTAGTGCTGTACTAGGCCATTTTTGTAGTGCCAAATGTTTTTTAATTATGGTATAATTTAAAAAAAGTAAATGAAAGAATTTTGGTTTAGTATATCATCATCATCATGCGTATCAAGGATTTAGACCTAGCATGGCCTGTTCCGGCCTTAGAAGTCATCGTTTAAGAGGACGTCCCTTTTCTTTTTCCTAATAGCTTCTACTTTAAGGCTTGTTTTGGTAATCTTTCTGTTTTCATTCTTTGAACGTGTTCATTCCATTTATGTTTATAATTTTTAATTTTTTTCTATTACTGGTTCTTGGTTTAATTCTTTCATAATTTCTTGGTTTCTTTTGTGATCAAATAGGGCATACTTCGCAGTTTTTCTCACAAACTTCATTTCTGCTGTTGTTAATCTTTGTTTGTCGCTTTGTTTTATTGTCCAGATTTCACTTCCATACATTAAGACCGGTAAAGTTAATGTATTGTATACTTTTAGTCTGGCTTGTTTTTGAACTAGGTTTGGTTTAAACATAGAGTTAATTACACCTGTTATTTTTAAATATTTTGTAATTTTTACGTTTATATCTTTTTCATTTTCATATGTGATCACACATCCTAGGTAGTTAAATGAATTCACCTGTTCTAAGATCTTGTTATCTGTTACTATTTTAGTTCTTGCTGGATCTTGTCCTTTAAAGGCCATAGTTTTTGATTTTTCTGTTGATATTATCATACCATAATCTTTGGCTATCTCATTTAGATCTAAAATAGCTTTCTGTAAGTTATCTTCAGAATTTGAAATTATGATTTGGTCGTCGGCAAAAAGGAGAGTGTTTAAGTTCACTGTAGGAGAAAGTTTAATTCCTTGATGTAAATTTTTATTCCATTTTATTATTATTTCATTTAAGTAGATATTAAAAAGGGTTGCTGAGAGGGGACGTCCATGTCGGAACCCTTGGTTTATCTCTCTCGTATATGATAGCTCGTGATTTAATCTTATTTGTATTTGATTATTTTCATATATACTTGTGATAGCTTTTAGGATAATATTTGGTATTTGTCTTTCTTTTAATATGTTAAATAATATGTTTCTTTTAACTTTGTGAAATGCCTTTTTAAAGTCAATAAATGCAATATGTTTCTAAATTGTATTCTATTCTTTTCTCTATTATTAATTTTAGGCAAAAGGCCGGGTCTATACATGATCGTCCTTTTCTAAATCCGTTCTGTACTTCTAAAATAAAGTTTTCGAAATATTTCATTAGTTTGTTATTTAAGATTCCGCTATATATTTTGTAATAGGAATTTAGTATATTGATAACTCTATAGTTTTTAGGGTCATCTCTATTACCTTTCTTAAAGATAGGAATCACAATTGCTTTTTTCCATTCTATTGGGAGGATACCAGTTGAATAAATTTTATTTAAAAATAATAAGCCTTTCTTTGAATCTTGTTCCTGCGTATTTATATAGTTCTGAACCTAGCTTATCTTCTCCAGGTGATTTTCCGATTCTTGTTTCTTTCAGGCTGATTTCTAATTCTTCTTCAGTTATTTCCTTGTCATTTTCGTTAATTGTTTGCCAGTTGTCTTTTTTAAAATATTTGTCTGTCCACAATTCTGTGTAGTAATTTAGAAATTCTTCTAATTTTAATTCAGTGTTTAATTTTATGTTTTCTTTGGTATCTGCATTTAGGTGTTTCAAAATCTTATATATACATTGGGTCTTATTTTATATAAATCATGTTCTAAATTAGAAACAAATTTATTCCATGATTCTCTGTCTTTTTCTGACTTCTCTTTTAGCTATGGCTCTTATTCTTTTATATTCTATTTCATCTTCTAATCTTTTACTGCTTAACCATTTGTGATAGGCTTCTTTTTTCTTTTTAATTATTTCTTTGATTGTATCATCCCAGATCTTCAGTTTTTTTCTTTTATTGAATTTTTTGGTCTTTCCTAAGCTTTCATTTGCTGCTGCATTTAGTATCGTTTTTATATTAAGCCATTCAATTTCTATTTCTTCATTTTGTTTTATTTTATCTAGATACTGGTTAATTCTTTGTTCATATAGCCATTGTACATTTGTGTCATTCAATAGTCTAGTTTTATAAACAAATGATTCAATTTTTCTTTCTGTTCTTGTTACTTGTAGCCATTTGGGTGGTAATCTTAATTTTATTTTAACAAGGAAGTGGTCACTGCTTATTTCATATCCTCCGTGAACTCTAACATCTAGTGAAAATTTTGATGTCTTTTCATTTAATATAAAGTAATCTAATATTGATTTCCATTCTCTTGCTGCCCAAGTATATTTATGTATGTCTTTATGTTTATAGAAGGAATTCATTATTTTTAGGTTATTATAAACTACAAAGTCAATCAATTTTTTACCATTCCTGTTTAGAGTATGTTCTCCATGTATTCCTATATTATTATTAATTTTCGTGTTTCCAATTGTTGCATTTAAGTCTCCTGCTAAAATTAAGCAATCATTTTTATTTATTTTATTATATATGTTTTGTAGCTGATTATAAAAATCAATATTATCCTGTTCTCTTTCTTCTTCTGGAGCATATAAACCAATTATTGTTAAATAGCCTCCATCTATTTTTATTCTATCTATTATTCTTTCATTCCATAATTTATAATGTTTAAACTGTTTTAAAAGAGAGTTATGAATCCAAATCATGACTCCTGTTTGTGCTCTTTGGTCTCTGTCGACCCCACTGCATATCACATTAAAATTTTCGGTTCTCATTGTTCCTTTTAATTTCGGTTCTTTTTAATTTGATTTAGTATATAATCATTTTAAATTGTTATGATATATAACAATAGGCTATTAATTTTTATGGAATATCCTCTCATAATGATGTAAAATACTATTTCTGCGTGAGAACAAATGGCACCAAAAATAGGAAAAAATCGGAGATATGTAAGTCACTGCATATCCGTAGTTTGCTCCGGTTAAAAATCACGTATATATATATATATATATATATATATATATATATACAGTATATTCTTTTTGTGGTTTCTTTTTCTTGCTCTTTCCCCCAAGTTGGTTATCGATATAATCTTCCTTACTTGTATTACTTAAAACAATCACGTAAAATGCGGCAAATTAATTTGCATCGCTTGGACTACCATAATGTCCTTCTAAAGTGATAAATACATTTGCTTTCTTAAGCAAGCCCCGTTCTTGTATTTTGCGTTGAAGGTCACTGTATCACAAACTACGCTCAATGACCCTTCTGAGAGGTCAGTGGACCTTGTTTATAGTTAGTAAATCGCACATTTCTTGTAGATGAATATATCGTTGAACAGGAATTACAACCTCCTTAAACTAAAGCAAGTTTTTTTTTTTTTTCCCTCTGCCTTTGGTGGAAAAGAAGGGATTCTTTCACCTCACTATAAACAAAAAAAAAAAAAAAAAATTAGCATGACATTTTCCTGGCCTCTTGACTTACATTTCACAATGCGTATTTCGGTAACATATCGGAAAAAAAAAAAAAAAACACGTTATAATAAACCCCAACGGAATATAAATTGATGAAAAGCTGATCTAGACGAGCCTTTCATTCCTGAGAGATATATTACTATGTGACACCTCCAAGGAATCATCGCAAGAGGGCATCTCCTGGGAATGTAACAGGTCTACTCACATCGTTTTGTTTTATTTTATTTTTTTTTCCAAACTTCAAAAATTCTTTTTTACATTTTCTCTAATACAGTAAATTTCACTTCCCCTGCGTAAGAGTACAGTTTCCAAAAATGAAATTCGTACATACTGCTGCAAGAAATCATAGCAATTATGGCTATATTTTTTCAGGAAAATGCCTGGATTAGGGTGTTTCGGCCAAATGGAAGGGTGGCCTCCTCAAGATTATATATATATATATATACACACACAGTGGTGAATTATGGAAATTTTAACAAAGGGCTCGCACAGTCGAGCAAAAAAAAAAAGGCCTAACTTAGCCCTAATAATACTTATATTGCGACTTTCTAGAGCTTCTGACAGATATAATTCCTGTAGGATATTAATCACTAATGCTAGACCTTTTAAAAATTACAAATTGAGAAGTCGTTTTAAAAAGCCCTTATATTTATCGTTCGATCCAAAATGCTTGCATAAAGCTGGGTAATTTCTCCACAAAGCAAGAGCCGTTCGTAAACTGCAAGCTTCCCATCGTTGTCCAAACACACGGCCGATCTTTAAATTTTCGATACCAAAGTCTTTTGCAATCGTATTTAATTCTTGTTGATTTTTTGGTGAATGATGATAAAAAGCATACAATTTATCCATAAATATTTCAAAATGGTTTATTTCTTTAATGTTTTTTTATCGAATCGTCTAATGCTAAGTGTAAACGATGAACGCAATGAAAAATCACAACGTTGGGAAATTTTTGTAGAAGTTTGATTGTAACACTTGATTTGTTTCATAACATTACACTGGCTCCATCAGAACAAAATGCGATGAAATGATTTTTTATATAGTTATCAGAAAATCCATATGAATTTAAAGTAGCAATTATAGTAGCACGTATACATTCCACATTGATATTTTATAATTCTAAAAGATTATTAAACAAGATAGCTCAGTGGAAGTGACGCTTGCGTCCTCTGCGCTTGGCCGCTTGAAGTTAGACCTAGGTTCTAGTCTAGTCGCTGACTGGAGGAACTTTTTCTAAGCCTATCTTCGACCGGTTCCAGAGTTAGTCGATCTCTGGCACAGGCAAGCGGGTTTTTCCTCCCGGAAACTCAAGAAAATCGACTGTAGTACCCACATTATTTCAGACAGTGACATATCTTGTTAGGATTAGGTACCAAGAGATGTCAGCACTTGTTTGCCAGCCTCTTCATCGGCGGCTGCTATAATTAGTGATAGACATGGGCCAGCTATCTCTGATTGGCTACCGGTGGTGATTGAACTGCCCACTCAGTCTCCAAAAGCTAGATAGGGTATAAAGGCCTCGCCTACTCCCTATTAGGGAATAAAAGGGTTAGTTGATTTTTTTTTATTAAACAAGAACAAGGGGCTCGCAAATTTGAGAAAAATTTAACAAACGGCTCACGCGAGCCGCTTATAGTTCACCACTGTATATATGTGTGTGTATATATAAATCAGCTGTTCCTGTATAGAAAGTAGGCGAGGCCGTTTTAGCCCTATCTAACATATATAAATTAAGTGGATATTAAGTCCAACATTATTTCAAAGCTGAATACAGAAACTATAAAACGTTTCGGCGAAGTTTGACCAGAGAGCTCAACGGGGACACACTCGCCGCCATACTATGAGTTGCCCCAGCCAAACAATAGGAAACACGATCGCTAGTAAGCGGCCGTATATTCGCCTCCTATTGTTTGTTTGATAAGGATTCACTAGCCTGAGAGCCGTTTCAAACTCATTGGGTTCATCAGAGACGCTGTTTAAGTAAAGGTCTCTCTCTAAAACTTAGGCGATCCCCCAGACCACTCGAAACGAGAGACCGAAAGATCGTCCAACTCAGCGTTGGTTCCACTCAGTGACAGGCTCACCCCACCACTGAGCAGAACAGCTCATATTCCAGGCAAAAGCACCCACCGACGACGCCAGAAAGCACTTACCCCCAGAGACTCAAAAAGCTCTCTCAGGCAAACCCCCCCCCCCCAAATCTATGCTCCTCCCCTCACCGGGAGCATAATTCCGGAAGAAACCCAAGAGACCAAAAACTCTCACTATTAAGGAACTCGAAGCATGGGAGAGATGTATTTTCCGTAAACGAACTCTCGGTCGGTGCGTAACCTATTCGCTAAAGCTAAGCAAATGAATTTGGATAAGATTCATTTTTCGATATGAAATAGTTTGTGTTCTGAAAGTGACTTGATCTTTACTTTAGTGTTTGTGAATGTCAGTAGATGCTTAACAGGTAAGACTTTTATTTAAATTATGGAAAATCTCGATACAGACGACTTAGTCCAAAATTTGAGCAAAAATCAAGCTCGATCTCTTTAAAAATCTATGGATGAAATTTGAAGTCGAGTGGCCTGGTTATTTAAATCTATATTCAGTGACAAGTAGACCCTGAAGGTGACGATATGGAAAGTGTTCTCCCCACCTAAAGAATTCCAGGAAGCACACGATCGTAAAAAGCAAAGGACTGAGAGGCACTCAAAGATGATCACACTCCTACAATATACTTCAAGTTCCGTTAGGAAGAAGGTTCCTCCAGTTATTTTCCGAAATAAAAGCATATGAACGTCGGTTCATTTGTTTTTATATCAATCATGAAAAACCAAATTATCCCCTACTCGTGGGCAAAAAATGCAGATGAGGACATAAAAATTCAGCCTACTTCTGTTAGCGATTACCGTCAACTAGCTAAATTGATGGATAATCTTACCATACAATATCATACATTCTCCTAAGTAGTGAAAAAAAATCCCAAAAGATTGTACTTAGAGAAGTCACTGAGGACATCACCTCACAGGAGATTGCAACAAATCTTATTAATCACGGTCATCCGGATTACTTACCTCCGATTAGAGTAGGATGCATAGAGCTGCCAAGAAAGCAATGCCACTTGTGTTGGTGGAAATTCACAACGCTCATAAAACATTTCTCAGTTAACTTCGATCTGTGGTCTCAGGATTACTCCTGAACCTCTGAGAAAAAGAATATCAGCAGGGCAATGCCACAGATGTCAGAATGACATCTGTGGCATTGCCTCTGTCACAGCTCTCACGCAATTAAAGGAAGCTGAACATCCTCTGATCCACTCAAACAATATCTGAAAACCAAGAAGGTACGCTTCTATCGAAAACGTACGCCCGTTGCGGCAAGTTCCAAGAAAACATGCTATGAACAAAGAAATTCCAACTTGACTGCGATCATTACTGCTTCCCTAGTTACCATGCTTCAAGACTTCAGTAAATCAAGCCTGTAACTGACCTCTACTAAAAGATTCTTACATGAAACACTCTCCATTCTAACAGCACTTAGCAATAACAGAGAATTCTTACAAACTCTCTCCTAATCGCCACTTGGAATGCCAACTACCTCCAACAAAATGATTGAACTTCAAGAATTCGCAATTAGATGCAATCCAGATGTTATTCTAATCAGTGAGACACATTTATGATCAGCAAATAATCCAAAATTAAGAGGATTCCTGATGTATAGAAATGATACTTGATTGCAAAAGTGGTGGCAGTGCCACTACTTCTGCAATCAAGTATAATTTAAATTTTGTTAAAAACTACCTTAAACATAGTACCATACTAAAACTCCAAACCACAAACTTGGAGATTACAGGCATTGAAGTCTACGCCAATATAGGTGGTAAACTTAAAATCTATGCCGCTTATACCTCACATAGCCAATATTTACTGATGACTGATTTAAACGTCATTCTAGGCATTAAAGATTCCATCATCATCGCTGGGGATCTGAATACCAAACACCCAGCTTGGAACAGTAAAACGACCATTAAAAACGGTCGTATACTAAAGAAGTATATGTGGTCAAACAACATTGTAGTAGTTGGCCCCACAGAGCCTACTTATCATGGTCCTTTTAGTAGTTCAGATGTTTTAGATATCGCTATACTAAGAAACATCAAAAACCAATATCCGTTACAAGCAATGAATGAACTGTCTTCAGATCACAACCGTATCTTATTCAAATTAGGTAATGAGGGCCAATTATCTCCCCCCCCCCTTTCTTCTTAGCGTGGGAAAAATTCTCAATGAACACATCGGTCCGGTACCCACCATAAAACCAAAGGACACACACAAAGCAATAGCCAACTTCACAAATCAAATTAATACAGCATTAGCAGCAGTCAACAAAATTAACTATTTATAAGCCTAATCGTCTTCTGGAAGATATGAATCTAGTCAGGGATAAGAACAAAGCCAGGAAAATATATAACACGTGCTCCACAAGTTAGAAAACTCAGCAAATTGAACAAATAGAATGGGCGAGGGGGTAGAACAACAACCATCCCTGGAAATTGCATAAGTAGGTGTGAGGAGCATTTTTTTTGCATGGAAAGAGTGTGTGTGTGGTGGGTGGAATGCATTGTCTGAGTGTGTTCTGAATGTAGACACATTGAATCAGTTTAATGCATGGTTGGATGAGCTTTGCATGTGAGTATGTACCTCACACAGAGCCGGCGCTAGGGTCTTTGACACCCACATGCAATTTCTATCAAAGCACCCCTGTAACGATCCGGGAGTGTGTGGTTCTTTTACGATAATAAACATTTAAATTATTTGAAATTTCTTAAATAAATTTTGACAGAACAGCCACGCGTTGGTTCGCTAAATGTCACGAAACGGGAGTGTTGACTAGGCAGGATAATCGTTAAAAACCCGTATATTCAAAAAATTCTCAAAAGTTAAAGCAAATTTTGATAAAGCAACTTCACTTTAATCGTTGAATATAATGATACAGGGATTATAGCCTTCTCACTGACCCGAATCGCTAACAAAATTAAAATGAATTTTAATTAAAGTTAAAATTTATTTGAACTAAAGTTTAAAAAAATTCTTGCATTTTACAAGTTACTAAATTCTTAGTAACTTGTAACTAGTTACTAAATTATTAGTAACTTGTAATAATTTTTATTTATAAGTGGAACTATCTTTTAGGAAATTAAAAGAAACTCAAGATAGATGAGAAAATAATAAAAGAATTCAGAAATAATTAGAACATTTAATATAAGTATTCAAAAAATAATATCTTTACAGAATAACAGAAAATAAATTAAATTACATAAATATACTTGAATTTTTTTATTAAAATTTTAAGGTTTTTGATTTCATATTCACAAAATTAGAAATAATGGTCTTATCGTCTAATTCCGCACATATATCATTTTCAATAGCTATTAACGCCAAACTAACAAGCCCTTTTTATGACATACTTGTTAAGTAGGTTTTAATCAATTTCAACTTGGAAAAGGAACGTTCACCGCTCGCTACACTAACAGTTATGGTTAATAGTATTCTTAAAGCAATTGAAAAGTTAGGGAAAGATAAATTATTGGACACAATAAAATTAAGAATATTGAAAGGGCGTTTGAATATTTAAATTATCCGAAAAATATCCCGGAAAGCACATAACTCGTCATATAGTTCTATTGCATTTACGTTTTTATTGTCGCAGTCCTTCAAGAGAATCTCTAAATCGTCACAAATTTTTCGTAAATCGTTATTAATTTGTAGTAATCTATACAAGAAATTGAAATTATATCTTTTAGTTGTTCAAAACGTTCTATTAACGAACACATTACAACGTCTAAAAGTGTATAAAACACATTCACTCTAAATTTATCTTCTGGCGATTCGTCATGATGCTCGTAGTCAAATTGTCGTGTCTTCTTTCGTCGTCGAACTTACGAACCAGTTTTAAATTCTTGTTCTCCATCCACCTCTTCACTCAGTTATTTTGCCGTTTATAGAACTTTAAAATTTGTATCTGATCGATACTCTCGTAAGAATAATTTTAAGTTTTCGATAGATTCTAAAGCAAGTGTAATATTCATATTTTTGTCTTGAAGCATTTTACTCACAGGGTTTATTCTGTTAAGTAAATCATACCAAGTTATAAGAAAGCAAATAAATTTGTAGTCCTTTATTTTAAGCACATAATGTTTGCGCATCATGCTGAGTTTCTTTATTAAAATTTTCATTATTTAAAATTTCAAAAAGTGCATCATAAATTTCTCCTAACTGGTATCGTAGAGGGTGGATTGCATTAATTTTACTATCCCATCGCGTTTCTGATGGCTGTTTCAATGTTAATTTTTACGAACTTGAAAAGGATTGCCCAACATTTGTAAGAGAATGAAAAGAATTGTATATTTCTTGAATAATTGCAAAGAAATTAATTGCATCTGTATTCACTTTGGCTGCATCGTTAATGATTAAATTTAGAGTATGAGCAGCACATGGCACGTAAAAAGCTCGAGGATTTTTGTTCAAAAGCAAATTTTGGAGCCCACATTTGTCCCATTGTCATACCCTTGAACTCAATGTCTTCAATGGGAATGTTCCATTTTTCCAGTTGCTCCATTAATGTTGCACATAAACCACATCCTGTGGAATCTGATATATCTGCAAAACCTAAAACGTTTTCCCCGATCTTGACAATTCCATTGTCACAGGAAAAAAAGCGAATAATAATGGTCATTTGTTCTGTTTTACTTGCATCAGGTGTGCAGTCCAAAATTATGGAATATTTAGATTTTAGAATTGATAAAATTGTATCCCTGATTGCGTTACTTAAAGTTTCCAATATTTCATTTTGACTGTCTTTACTCAAACAATGTACTCTATTGTTTCGTTGAAGGACCCTTTCAACATTATTTTCCATAACGGGATCAAACTTCCCAAACAGTTCGACTAATTTTAAAAAATTGCCGTTATTTCTTTCATATAATTTATAATTTATCTGCGAAAAGCTAAATTTCGGCTACCAAGGAATTTTATAATTTCAATCAAGCGTTCTAAAATACACTCGTCCAATGTTTCTTTTCCATTTCATACATGCTTCGAGTCTGGAAATCAATAGTAGTTTTTTTTTTTTTTTTTTTTTTAATTTTTATCAAGTTCCTTCCATTTTAAGAAATTTTTCCTGTGTGTTAAACTAGTCTCATATCTATATAAAGTTGTACTTACATTTCTCCAATCGTTATAACCTTCTACAAGACTCAGTGGGTGATTTAGTTGATTCAGTAAGTGCAACAAGTTTGCAACAAAAGCAAAAAAACAGAATTTAAAGTTTCGGAATAAATGAGCCATGTTCTTGGCACGAGCTCCCGTTTTCCATTTTTCTATTATAATACGTGTCGCCAAATTTACGACCATATGTATCTCTGGGATATATATTTTTATTTTGAACAGGCCCCATTTCAATTAAAACAACTCGTAATTTTTCATCAATATTTCCCCGTTCACCTGGATCTTCTAAATTCACAGACTAACAATGTGTTAGTTTCGTGGTCAACTACAACTAAATCTTGTTGTAGTTGACTAAATCCCAACTATTTTTCACTTAAATCATGTTCAATAGTTGCAATAGTACCTTCATGCAAACTGGATGATATGCACGGTTCTTCAACTCTGATTTCTGATGTATCGAAGTGGTTACAATCTGCATCAGAATATTTTAATACTTTAACAAATTTATTAAGAGCCCCAGTTTGTTTCTTAATATCTGCTTCTTTCGCAGCGTGACGCTTATGATTTTGTGCACCGGATAACGTTTTTTGAAATTTTTGATTCCATTTCTATTTTATACCCACAAGAAATTATTACACAACACGACACAGAGACGAAATAATAGTCTGCACTGCGCTACTGTCAGTAGCGTACTGAGATGCATACCATATGACTGGTCAACTAGCAACAAATGTTTTGTACGAAAATTCGTTTCTGCGCATAAAAACTGTTAACCGTTTCACTTTAGATAGACTGCAGTAGACACAACATTCTGCAGGCAAGCATTTAGTGCTCTAGCTGCAAAATTGTAAACAGCCGGCTGATCAAAGAGGCGGCAATATACATTTTTTTTAAAAATTTTTATTCAGTGTATACGGCCTCATTTATTTTAATATCGATCATTCTAAGAATTATTTTGTTTTTATGATAAAAATTTTGTTTCTTAAAAATTAACTTATGAACCGTTCCCTGGCGGCGGAGCCCGCATGCCCTGACCTCACATGATGAGTCTCTGACTCCATGGTGGTCAGATGTTAATAATTACAACGTACAGACTTTTTTTAGGTCGTGCCAAAAGTTAGCTACCCTTATCCACTCACCAAACAAAAAACATCTCTGTCTAGATCATCCTGGTGTCTTAAGAACAAAGCCAGGAAAATATATAACACGTGCTCCACAAGATAGAAAACTCAACAAATTGAACAATCTAGTTGGAGAAGCTCTCAGAAATCAACAATGGGAAAATAAGTTATGTTAGTTCTGAATATCATTCAATTTGGAATTTTTTGAAAAACCTCAGAAACAAATATACCCCCCCCCCCCATGCAAACCAACCATGGTTTGGAACACAGATGCTGAAAAAGCCAAAAGCTATAGTTAGCAATCTGGAAAAACAGTGCTGTCCAGCATTGGATAACATAAATATCACTCTAGTTTACAAAATTCATCAAGATGTTAGATACACCTTAAAACAACCTAACAATTTAGAACTTCTTTTACCCAAAGCTATAGTGCATCATGTCAACATCATAAACACAATAGTATTACAGTATTTCCTTCCAACTTGGAAAGTGGACGTTATTCCAATTCACAAGGCCTGCAAACATCCACAATTGTCTGAAAACTATCATCCCATCAGCCTGAAAGAAATGCATCGAGTTGTCGGTATATCGCTACAGGATTCAACCGGAAACATCACACTGATGCTGTATCCCTAGACATCGTGAAGGCTGATAAAATATAGCATACTCATTAGTGCAAATATATCAATGAATATGATGTCTAATTAAATCATACCTTCTAATAGAAAAATGCTGATCAAGATTAATGGAATAAACTCTACAAAACGCAAACTTTTAGCTTGAGTTCCAAAAGGCTCCTTATTGGACCCTACTTTTGTTCTCAATCTACACGGCAGATATCTCGCAGAACTCTATGACGTCTATCATGGCTTTATACCCAGATGATATGGCAATACTAACAAGATCTCTTCATCCTTACCAAGAATCTCTTTTTCTAGCATAGAAAGTCTTTCTATGCTAGAAAAATGGTTCTCAGATTGCAGGCTGCAAGTAAACTCTCAAAAAGTATGCCATACTCTTCACCAGAAGGCTAGGATCCTCCACTCCACCCCACCCCCCAAGGGAATATTCAACTTTAATACTAAACTCCCATGGCAAACGAACTAAATATCTCGGGATACAACTAGATAAGACTATTCAATAGTTACATCAGGCTCATCTGTGCGCAAGTATCAAAAGCTATCGCTCAACTCTATCCCATGATTAATCGATGCAGCAAATTAAATACAAAGAACAAATTATTACTTTATCAGATGGTGATTCGATCAATATGCCTCGCCAGTTTGAAGCCATACTTCCAAATTCAACATACTAAGATTACATCGAGTACGAAACAAGTGCTTGAGGATGATACTAGATGCTCCATGGTTCATCAGAAATGAACAGATTTACTGTGACACCAATATTCCATATATCTCATCATTACTTCACTCTCTAACAGTAAAGTTCTTTTCAAATGCGGCCATGCATCCAAATCAACTGATCACACAAGCTGCAGACTACAATGAAGATGACATCTACAAGCATGAAAGACCCAAGCCCATTTTACTATCCAATGTCTACATTTAAATCCCACAGCCCCAACTCACACCGAACTTAATGCTCACAAATTACTCTTAACCCTCGGGGGGGGGGGTGTCACTGCTGATCTGATAGATACATGAAAAATGTTTAATATAAATATTCTTACACAATTCAGTGTATAGCTTGGTCATGAGTATCTGTGCATTCATGTTACGAGTGATATTCCGCAATGTTTTTTTTTTTTTGATGTTTGGTTTAACACGTTATATAAAGGTTTGTGATATCTGACAGTAAATTGTATGAGATATACCGCGACCTCCGATGTCAGTATAGTATGTTTTTTTTTTATTATTCTTTGTTCAATAATTTCTAGATTGTAATTGAAAATAAATAATCATGTATTACTGAAACAGAGACAAAGGCTTATTTATCATACATGTCCTCTAGGAGATGTGCCATTTGTACCATTATTTCTAGATTGTAACTGAAAATAAATAAACCATCATTATGGAAAATACTAAGGAAAGTGATCTGGACCTTACCCCACCTTTACTACGAGTTGCCCATAAGGTTGCTTATGCTTGCACCCGCCGAAACTTCTAGTTTCTATATATTCGGCACGAAACTCTTGTAGTTTCTATATTCGGCTATGAAATAATGTTTGGATTCAATATTTATCATACATGTCCTCTAAGAGATGTGCTTTACATTATGGAAAATACTAAGGAAACTGATCTGGAGCTTACTCCACCTTTACGAGTTGCCCATATATCGCGACCTCCAATGTCAGTATGGCATGGTTTAGTTTTTTTTTTTTTTCGATTCTTTGTTCAATAATTTCTAGATCGTAACTGAAAATAAATAAACCATCATGTATTACTGAAATAGAGCGCCAAAGGCTTATTTATCATACACGTCCTCTGGAAGATGTGCTTTATTCCATACTTTACATTATAGAAAATACTAAGGAAATTGATCTGAAGCTTACTCAACCTTTACTACGAGTTGCCCATAAGGTTGCTCATGCTTGCATCCACCGAAACTTTTGTTTCTATATATTCGGCACGAAACTCTTGTAGTTTCTATATTCGGCTATGAAATAATGTTGGATTCAATATCCGCTTAATTTGTGATTCGCAACAGTACCGTTGAAGTAACATCATTCTATCGTAAAAATTAAATACTATTTTCATAATTACATAAAAACGCAAAAAAGTTATTCCGCAGCTCGTCAGATAGTGTAACTAGGCCTAGTAAACAAAATGAAACGAAATGAAGAGTGTACATAAAATTCTACAATCCGGTTTCTCTTCTAACTCTGACCTGATTGGGAGTTCTGAAAAATCATGGAACAAAATTTTCAAACCCAAGAAATAATAATAAATATGTAATGCTATGACAGATTCGCGAAATTGATACTTATCCTTGTGAATAAATCTGCTAACGCCTTTAATTCCCTATAAGGAATAGGAGGGGGCCGTTTTAGCCCTATATGACTTTTGGAGACCGTGGAAGCAGTTAACCTGCGCGTCATTTTGGGTACTAAAAAGTAATCCTATCTCAACTAAAACTGAGATAAATTTTCCAAGCTTGTATAATCTGAGTGGAGTTATTACGAAGGGGAACATGAACGCAACAGATCCTTAAGCATTTGGTACAAAAAAAAAAGCCTCTAAACGATTCGATGAGTTACGTAATATCTCCTTGCACATACACTTTAACTACGATACCGTGAAACCTCGCGATGCGGGGGTAGCTAAAAGTTTAAGTGGGCACAACGAAGCCTTTGACGGAGAACCCACCTCGAAGACTCCGAACAAATATTCGTTCTCGCTGAACGCGTATTGCGAGGGAAGCCGAAAATCGGTTACGCTATGAACAGTTGCACTGCGCACAAATGGAGAATGGCGAGGGAATGAATGCGTGAACTTCCTGAAATGTCTCGTGACTGCACCAACCTTAAAATAATACTTATACTAATACAGATACTTGAAAAACATTGACATATCCTATCCGAATTTACTATAGCGTTATTTGTACTAGAAATTACTATTCTAGCAATTGGAATATTTTTATTTCCATGTCATTGTCAATTACCACAGAACGCTTTAACATGTAAATATCGTTAACTACATAGTTTTCCGCAGCGTTTTTTTTAAAAATGAATATCCTTCCAATAAACAAACCGAAGCGGATGTTGTCACAGGGTTGTTGCCAAGCTGAATATCTATGTTAACACGCACCAACAAACGAACGAGGACGTGTAGCGTGATTTATGTTGATCTCAAAGACAGGAGGAAGGCAACTACTTCTTTCCATGGAAGTCTTTAACTACCACTTTCAGTCACCATGACACCATTTATGCACAAACGATGTTTATATTTTTGAAAACCACGTTTCTCAAATACCACGAATAAAAATATTTTCCATTATTTTAAACTTCAATGCATATTTGTGCAATCATGTTGTATTGAAGTCTTTAAAATTATATATATCTAAAAACCCGATCCATTGAATTGTGTGTGTATATATATATATATATATATATATATATATATATATATATATATATATATATATAAATACCAGTTTCGTAAGCATGACACACTTTTGAACTTTGTAGCAGGTACCTGACAAAAGTATGCCTTGTCACTAGAAAACCACGTTTTTTTTTTAAAATTCAGTTGATTTATTATTTTGTTAACAATTTTTTTTTTCTTTATTTAACATGGGGTGACTTAAAGAAATAAAAAGAACAGAGTTAGCAAGAAAAGTCTTTATTGATTATGAAAACTGTTCTAATATCCAGAAACATTAATATAGACACAAGAAAAAGATTAATAAAATGCTATATCTGGTCAAGCCTTCTCTACAACAGTGAAACTTGGACTCTAAATAATGAAGCAGAGAAAAAATTAGAAGCTTTCGAAATGTGGGCCATCAGAAGAATGTTGACATGGACAGAGAAAATAAAAAACGAAGTGTTTTAAAGAAAGCAAAAATGAAAAGAACATTAATGAAAATAATTAAAGAACGAAAACTTAAATATTTTGGACATCTAACTAGACAAGAAGCATTCAGAAATTAAAGGGAAACTGGATGGAAAAAGAGGGAGAGGTAGAGCCAGGAGAATGTGGTTTGAAGACATTAAGGACTGGACAGGCTTGAATTACCATAAATGTTCTAGAGCAGCAAAAGAAAGTTCCGTGACATGGTTGTCAACAGTGGCGGCTCGTGGCTTGAGATCGTGGGGGTGCTTGCAACTTTCGAAATATACATACACACTGTAAGTACAGTGTATACGTGTTTGGATAATATATCAAATTAAGGACTGGACTGGCTAGAATTACCATAAATGTTCTAGAGCAGCAAAAGAAAGTTCCCTGACATGGTTGCCAACAGTGGCGGCTCGTGGCTTGAAATCGTGGGGGTGCTTGCAACTTTCGAAATATACATACACTGTAAGTACAGTGTATACGTGTTTGGATAATATATCAAAATTATGGTAAAAATTAAACACGAAAAAAAATATTGTTTATTATCGATAAAATTATAGTTTGGTATAATTCAAAATTACTTAAAAAGAAAATATATTCTTCTTGTTCTGTTTCACGAAAAAATATTGTTTATTATCTATAAAATTATACAATTTAGTATAATTCAAAATTACTTAAAAACAAAATCAATTCCATTGTAATGTCCAAATATTTAAAGAGACGGAGTAAACACGATAAGCACTACGAACACTCTACTACTGGCGCAAACTGCATATAAACAACAGTGGAACTGCGCGACGGACAGTGCCGCATTAGGCTAATAGCTCGCATCTCATCTATGACGTGCATATGCTTGAGCGCGTAGCAATATGACACTGTGGCAAACACAGTGCTGCTAGTGTCCTTCGCCCTCCTAAGTGCTACAAGAATGATGATGATAAAATGAAATATTACAAGCAAATATAAATAAATTAATAAATATATTTATATACCAAGAAAAATTAGGGGTGCTGCAGTTCTGCAGTATCTATGCACGAGCCGCTCTGGTTGCCAACCTCCTCCTAGGGGGATGACACTTAAAGAATATAATGTGTGTGTATATATACTACACATACACACACATTAAAAAAAATAAAAAAATACTGAAGTTATATGTGTAGTGTAAAAAATATAAATTTTATTTTTTTTATTTTTTTATTTTTATAAATACACATTTTGAATTTTACAGATCTGCTAGGATGTAATATTTTTTTCGGGGAAGGGGGATTATAAAATGTCCAAGCTCCATATGTTAAATAGTGGTATCTATAGAAAACACCATTTCCACAAATGTTTGCACATCTGTAATATACATATTTACTAATTTGTACTAATTAATTTGCAGTCAAACATGCCAAGATTTCCTGAAATGCCATGAAAGGGGAAAAAAATAAATCACTGACTTTTTACTCCTAACATCCAGACATTAATATAGACACAAGAAAAAGATTAATAAAATGCTATATCTGGTCAAGCCTTCTCTACAACAGTGAAACTTGGACTCTAAATAATGAAGCAGAGAAAAAATTAGAAGCTTTCGAAATGTGGACTATCAGAAGAATGTTGGCTTTTTTACTCCGGTTAAATCAAGACATTGATGATATGTATTTTAAAACATATATTGAAAGAAAACTGATATAAGAAGAGTAATTTTTTGACATACCTTTATGGAATGGGTAACATGCTGGATAGAATATCAACGAAATATTAGCAATTAAGTCAATAAATAGTTATTTTCTTATCAATCTGTGTTCGCATCTATACCATTAAAATTCAAATACCTTTATGGAATCCTCATGCTTCCCTGAAGTTTTTTTTTTTTTTGATGAAATGGCATCAGAAAATATTATATTATAGGTAAAAAATATATAGAACTATAACTGAACTCTTAAAAATGAACTGTTTAATCCATTAAAAATGAACTACAAAACGATTTTTTAGAACTGTCAATTAAATTAAGAATACATTGGGAGGGGATAATATGAAGAATAAACCACCAAAGTTAAAATTGAAAGATAAATGGGAAATCATTGGGAAACTTCTTTGACCGTCGCCGACCCCTTCAAGAGTTTTTTTGACTTTTTATCGACCCCCTCTATTTTACTATTACGTAATTATAATAGGACAAGCAGAAAACACTTATGTGAGTTTTTAGATTGTTTATTTTATAGTTACAGTATTTACTGTACGTATAATATATTATTATATTAGTATCTAATTGCAAATGAATCTATGCGCAGGTTATGCAGGAGGAGTGGTGTAGAGTGAGTTTGATGGGCAAAAGGATTTATATAAGATGGATGGTTTGCATTTGAATGGATTTGGTGAGCGGAGACGGGAGGCAGTTTAGTGTATGAATATGTATAATATGCCCGAGCAAGTATGAAGGACAACAAATCAGAATGGAGATGGGACTAACGGGCTTCTACATTTCACGTATACTAATGCCAGGAGTATTTGGAACAAGAAGGAAGAATTTTTGGCCTTGGTTGGCTCTTCCAGGCCATAGGTTATTGGCATTAGTGAAACATGGCTGACAGAAGATGATACAGCTAGTAGGATTGAATGTATGGGGTATAGTGTGCTCAGGAGGGATAGGGAGAATAAAATGGGGGGGGTATCGATGATAGCTGATGAACTGCAGCCAAGAAGAATAGAAGTTGAACTGCAAGATAGAGAAAAGAGTACATTTGAGGCTGTTTTGTGCGAGATTGAGGCTAGCAGAACAAAATATACAATTGGGTGCTGCTATAGACCAGGAGATGGAATAGATGGTGGAGATAGTAGGCATAAGCAAATAGAAGCAATGAGTGGAAGGAGGGTAATTATTATGAGGGAGTTCAACTATGGTAGCATTGATTGGAAGGAGGAGAGGACACATGGGAGGAAGGAATTGGATTTTATGCAGTTATTAAGGGATAACTATCTATGGATAAGCATGTAATGGAAAATACTAGGGATCAGAGAGTACTTGACCTAGTAATTGCATTTGAGAATCTGTAACGAATGTGACCACATTGCCACCAATTGGTGACAGTGATCATAGGGCTTGACTTGGGAGGTGCTAAATGTGTGGAATTACCGGGCTGGTAAGTATGACAAGCTTAGGAGTTTGCTTGGTTCAGTGCCATGGTATGTAAAACTGCAAGGGTAGATAGTGCTGACAAGTGTTGATAGTGCATGGGAGGTGATTAAGGAGTGTCTGCAAGAGGCAATGGCTGATTGTATACCTAAAGTTCGAATAGTAAATCAAGTAGGGGTTAAATGGATGAATAACACCATCAAGCTTGAGCTGCAGAAAAAGAAACAACTGTGGAGAGAATTTAAGGAGAAAGGTGACCTGCAGGCACACGAACGGTATAAAGTGCAGGCCAGAAGGCTAACGAGTGTGGTAAGAAAAGCAAACGCAGATTATGAAAGAAAATTAGCCATGCAGACTAAAGAGAATCCCAAACAGTTTTTTCAATATGTTGCAAGTAAAAGAAAAAATGTATACGGCAGAATGATTTTAAAGAATGGCAATGGTAGGGATGTAACCGAATCAGTTGATATAGTGGAATTACTGAGCGAGCACTTTGCAAGAGGTGGTGACATTGCAGGAATGAAGGAACCAACAGCTTATTATGGGAATGTTGGTGAATAAAGTGGAGTTGAATAGTCTATTACAAAACCTCAATGTCAATACATCTGTGGGATTGGATGGTATTCGAGTTCGTGTCGTACGTGAAGCGGTTAAAGAATTGTCAGGGCTCTTGACCATTTTGTTTAATTTGCGTCTCGGGTCTGGGTTAGTCCCAAGGGGTGGAAAGAGGGGAAAATGGTTCCACTGCATAAAGGAGGTTCCAAGACTGCAGTCAGTTGTAAATTACCAACCGATCAGCATATCAGGAATCGTTGTCAAGGTCTTGGAGAAAATAGTCAAGAGGAGAATAAAGGAATGGATAGATGAAAATGGGATACTGTATGGGGGACAGCATAGTTTTGTGAAGGGTAGATCATGCCTCAATAACTTGCTCACGTTTTATAACACAGTGACGGCTGAACTGGATAAGGGTAATGGGTTTACAGTGATCCTAATGGACCTTGCTAAGGCCTTTGACAGGATACCACATGGAATTCTAATCAGTAAACTGCAGCATATGGGGATGGATACAGGATTGGTGAGATGGATAGGAGGGTTGTTGATGGAGAGATATCAGAGAGTGGTTTATTCAGGAGTAGAGTCCAAAAGACCTGTGACTAGTGGTGTGTCACAGGGTTCTGTTCTTGGACCACTACTGTTTAATTTGTTCATTAATGATATAGGAAAGGATCTGAGAGGAAATGTTCATTTGTTTGCATATATGCAAAGTTGGGTAGAGCAATAGTGAATGCACATGATGTCAAAATTTTGCAGGATGATTTGGATAGTTTGGAGGGCTGGGCTAAGGAGAATGGATGTCAATTTAATGTGGCAAAATGTAAGGTTATGGGGCGAAAAGATTAGCAGCAGTATACCACATTGGTGGAACTGAACTCCAGGAGATTGAAGAGGCCAGGGATTTGCGAGTGTTGGTGGATAAGAAGTTGAAGTTTAGAGGGATACGTCGCAAAAGTGGCTAAATCACCTCATCAAATCACTTGGTTGCTGAAAAATACTTTGACGAGCAGAGACAAACAGGTTATTGTTTCTGTCTCGAGCCTTGATAAGACCCCACCTAGACTACTATGCCCAAATTTGGGCGCCAAGGTTTCTTCATGATGGGGAGGAGGTGGAGAGGATCCAGAGACAAGTGACCAAGATGATAGCAAGCCTATGGAATGAACCTTATGAGAACAGGTCGAAAATTTATGGGTTGCAGAAATTGGTTGATAGGCAGAAAAGGGGTGATATGACTGAGACATTCAAATTACTGAAGGGTTTCTATAAGATTAATTCAGAAGATATTTTTGAGAATAGGACTGGTGGTGGGAGGACTAGGGGCCATACATGGAAGCTGGGCAAGAGTGTGATTAGTGGGGGGGGGGGGGTTTACTCAGAGAGTGGTGAATGAGTGGAATAAGCTGCCAGAGTTTGTTGTAGGTACCATGACTGTAAATGAGTTCAAGGCAAAGTATGATGGATACTGTGTGAATGTTGAATAGTTGTTCTTGACATGTTTAGAGCCTCCCTTGATGAATCTAAGGACTCCTTGGAGTTGCCCGTACTACTACTAATAATAATATTGGCTTAACATCAAAGGGATACGATTTTGCTTTCGACGTCCTTCTTAACATTACATATTTGATAGGAGGGATAAATAATATAAAATTTAATTTAGATAACAATAATACAATCTTCGCTATATATATGAAAATAAGACTTATTAACTTAGTACACAATTTACTAACGTTGTCAATGTGAAGGGTGTGCTTTGTGACTCTTGACAAGATTAGCAATGTTGGGTTCCAAATTAGTAAGTTTCAGACTTAAATCACCAGAGAATTCTATATCTAGCTTGTTTCTGTTTTCTTAAAATTCCAGTCGGGAATTTTGTTAAAATGTTCCCGCCCAGCAGGGCGGGAACCACCTACATCCGTTTATTGGTAAATACGTCATTTTGGCCTACTTGATTGGCCTCCGTAACTATTTTCATGACCTTGCTCCATCTTACGGGTCCTATTCATGTCACTATTCCCACGATTCACTCTTAATTGCGTTGTCATTCAGGATGGATGTAATCCAAGTTAACCGAATTAAATAATACCCGTACAATGATGTCTTATATTTTTCTATCAACCCCTGGGGGTCGATATCAACCACTGGTTTAATCCATTGAACTACAAAACGATTTTTTAGAGCTGTCAATTAAGAATGCATTGGAACTTTTTCAGGAGAGAGTAATATGAAGAATAAACTACCCAAGTTAAAATTGAAAGATAAATGGGAAATCATGGGGTATGAGCTGTTTCAACATGAGTCATCTTCAGAGCTCAATGGGCCTTTGAGCTCTGAAGATGACTCATGTTGAAAATAGAAAATGGGCAAAATAAGCTTAAGTATTGATATCAATTTAGAGGAGTAACATGAAACATTTTCAGGAAAATATCTGAACAAAAAATTATTTTTTATAGTTCATACCCAAGATAACCTACTAAACCTGTGGCAAAGTTTAGTAGGTTACTCACTAGGAAGAATACTGGATTTTAACCCCCAGTGTTATATGATATTCATACAATAATACTAGCAGATGGCAGCAGTTATCTGTTGTATTTTTGTCTCACTCTTGTATGTGAATGCTGGTTAGAGATCACCTTCCAGATAATGAAGATTTAGACTGATTTTCAAAAATGTTATGGAATAAGAACTGCTGTCAAAAGAATAAATAATATTTAGTTATTTTATTAAGTCTTATTTTATTCCAATTTTATTAAATGAAAGAACAAGGGGTCACTAGAGATTTGGTCTGTTTTTGATTTAAAATTGCTTGAGCTATTTCACTTTTGTTTTGGCTGAACCATTTGTAGGTAACAAACAAGCTAAACAAAATTAAATATGTTGTTTGTTGGCATTTTTCTGCCCTGGTTTGCTGAGTAGTTAGTGTACCTATTCTTCCAAGAACAGACTGCAGGTTTGAATCCTGCAATGGGCATTAAATGTATATGATCACTGCCCAGTGAGAACACTACATTACTTATTGGAGGCATGAAGTGGCTTGAAAAAGGTTCCATGTTTGGTCTCTTGAGTAGGGTTTCCAGATATGTCAAGACTAAATCAAAATTTATTTAAAAAGAAAAAAATGAAATAAAAAAAGCACTAGCCCATCCACTGTAGTAAGGTATTATAGATGTTTATAACCTTTCATGGGCAAGGGTTACAAAAATGGTTAGAGCTAATTTCCAAGAAGGAAATTACTGGGGCAAGAGTAAAACAGTGCATTTAATATTAATGAGCTATAGACAGGGTAGTATGTGGATGTGTATTATGCAGTATATTGGTGGTAGATGGTATAATATGGGCAGTGACTAAATAGCATAAATGGTAGGTTTTCTGGGGTGGAGTGTCATCCAGTGATGAGTCCTTGGGCTTCCTGGAAGCATCATGCAATAATAACATTTGTGTCTAGCAATACCATTCATTATCAGGCCTGTACTAAAAACAGAAAAATACATGCAGTGGTTCCATAATGGACTCACATGAAGAATAAACTACTAAAATTAAAATTGAAAGATAAATAAGAAATCACAGGGTATGAGATGATTTTGTTATTGTCATTAAAATGGTCTGATTGAAGCTCGATTTTAACGATTATCTCAGATGCCAAATTTCATTTAGATTTCACCAATCGAGGAAGGGATTATCATTTCAGATATTTCATACAAAATGATCAAATCACAGCAAGGAAAAAAAAAAATTCAAATTTTTCACCAATAAAAACCGAATTATTAAAAAAACTAAAGAACCAAACCTGCTTTGTAACAAATCCATGTAATTCCTTAATAACTGTTTACATGCAATACTGCTTGAAATTGTTCAGTGGAATGGCAATATTTCTGCTGGAAACTATCTTTCCCATAACAAATTTGCAACTCAACAAGGGCTATTTGAATGGTGGTACTTTTCTTGAAAAAGTGTTAAAAGTTAGTGATTTATAAAAGTCAACTATTTTGTGGCTTGTCTAGTTTAAATTGTTTGAAAAAACAATAGTCCAACTAAAATGATTTGCAAAATTTCATAAGATCCTAAATAAGAAACATATTCCAGCTAACCAGTGCAAAATTATAAATATCCGCTCTAACCACAAAGAAAAACGATTTTCAGAATTGAATCACAATGACATCCTCTTGTATTTAATTCAAATCTTATTAAATGGAATGCTTTACCAGAATATGTTGTTAATGCAGGGAGTATTAAAGATTTTAAGATTTAGTATGATAGATTTGTTGTCAGTTAATTGAACATCCAACAATGAGTCTGTCAACTCCATGGAGAATGTAATAATAATAATAATAATACAAGAGAGAAATTGGGTTGATTAATGATCCATTGCTCACCAATTCATAATGCTCTCCTCTCTTCATATGCTCACTTTCTACAGATATTGCTCTGCTGCTGTTCATTTGAAGTTGCAATGATAATTTCTCCACTCCTCTAAATTTGTTAAAATTTGTGGAGGGTAGACACTAATTATCAGTTAATGAGAGGCAGTGGCTTGAAATCGTGGGGGTGCTGCAACTTTTGAAATATATACACACTGTAAGTACAGTGTATAAGTGTTTGGATAAAATATCAAATTATGGTAAAAATTAAAAAAAAAAATTAAACATGAAAAAATATTGTTTATTATCAATAAAATGTACAGTTTGGTATAATTCAAAATTACTTAAAAATAAAATATATTCTTGTTTTGTTTCATGAAAAAATATTGTTTATTACTGATACAATTATAGTTTAGTATAATTCAAAATTACTTAAAATTAAAATCCATTATCATAACCCCAATAATGTTCTAAAATAAAAACTATAACAAATGTTAAGTCTTTAAGTGTAATGTCCAAACACGATAAGTACTACGAACACTCTACTACTGGTGCAAACTGCATATAAACAACACTGGAAATGCGCGACGGACAGTGCCGCATTACGCTAATAGCCCGCATCTCACTATGATGTGCATATGCTTGCGTGTGTAGCAAATACTAGCAACATGACACTGGTAAAGACAGTGCTACTAGCATCCTTCACCCTCCTAAGTGCTACAAGATGAACTTTTATTTTTTATACAAAATAAGAGAACTGTATAGGATTGTTGATGATAACATTAAATATTACAAGCAAATATAAAAAAAATTAATAAATATATTTATATATTGATAAAAATTGGGGGTGCTGCAGTTCCGCAGTGCCTATGCATGAGCCACCCCGAATGAGAGGCCTGTTTTGTATATGTAAGTTTTTCTTTGTTAAGTGTTTCTGTAGGTATGAGCAACACTGTAATGTTAAACATAAGAATTTTGGTTATCACGAGAGAAGCATTTAATTATTTTAAGATGTACTTTTGGTCATTTACTGTAAATCACATAAACATGCCTTATTCGGTTTTTGGTGTGATTGACAATAATACATAAAGCGAAAATATCTATGCATTTGCATGACAAACAATTGGCATGAGATATAAATCAAAGTAATAAATTTACTTCGAGAAATAGAATTGACTCATTCATACATCACTGTGGAGGATAACAAAATGAGTAATGTAACATTGCATCAAACCTTTTCTTGATTTTCAGGCATCGACTTTTACAGAGGTCACAAATTGTGTAAATATAAAAAAACTGTTGAACAAGCCAGCATGAAACAACTGCCTGTTTCCTTCAAACTATGCAATTACATTCATAATTTAGAGTACAGTATTATCTTTGCTTTTTAATCAGTATACACTGCTTGGAAAGAAGTCATTGGACCCCCCCCGTTGTAAAATTCGATGCAATAGAAGTTCTTGATTTTCAGGAACTTCTATTGCATCAACTTTTACAGAGGTCACAAATTGTGTAAATATAAAAAAACTAAACGTAACTATACTGATTGTAAACCCATAGGGGTATCTGGCACAAAGAGTATTGCAGAATTGTTCATAAAAATATTAAATAGTACAAATATTCAAATTGTGTACTTTATGTATGTTTATCAAAATAGCCTAGTATTGTAATAGTTTTACCTTAAGTAAAAAAAAGGATTGTCTGGGACTTGAAAGCGAACAATAACGCTGAAGGTCAAGACCGCTGATGTGTCAGAGTGATCGCAGGATATTCAGGGGTCTCCAACCCTGAAACACGGAACTCCCGAAAACCATATATAGGTGGCCTGAAGGACAAGCTCTCTCTCGTCATCATCTAGCTGCAGTCCCGTTTGGACTCGTCAGTACACAACCGGTGGAGAAATGGCAGCCCCAGAGAAGAAGTGAAAGTTTCCAAGATGTATAGCAAGTAAGGGAATTTGCCTTGTGCACCAAGTGCAGCATGCCTTGAGTTGACCTATCCCTTCAGCAAAGATGTGCCAATGCTCCTGCAACTGAATGATGGAAGGATGCCTACCGAGCACCGTATGAGGAATTCCAGTATACAGAATGGATTGGAGAAATCGGCAGAAACAGCCAAGGATCTCATGTGCTATTAGGACTTTGTGTTGCTAAGGACCTGTGAGTAGAAGTGAGTCCACTGGACATAATGTTACTAGGCTAATGAGATTGTCGCGGATAGCAAAGTTTGAAATTGTAATGTTAGCATAGCATAAGTTAGAGATAGTGACCGACAGAACTGTAGAATACGATAATCTCCTCTCACTGTAAATCTTATCTCATTTTCCTTATACCCTCTTTTACCTTGCGGTGTCGAGGGTCCATTGATCATCGGACCTCACTCCGTTTACAGGATAAGGTGGCCTTATGCCCCGGTGTATCCTATGGCCTGTAGTGTTGAGTTCTCGAGGCCAGTTTGCTTGCTTTGTGGGATGAAAAACCCCAGAATAAACTGGGTAAAAAATCCTGCTGTCCACGACCAAGACTGGCTAACTTGGCTATGGCTGACGAAGATCCTTCAGCTCCTAAATAAAGTTTACACCCTCACTGTAAATGAGAAGTTTAATATTTTTAGATAGAAATTGAAATTCATGTTAAGGTTATGAAAAGAGTTGGATGAAAAGTGTATACTAGTGTAGATTTACTTTAAGTTACAATAAATGTGTTGTGTTTGTTTAATAGAGATTATTGCCTGATCTTTGTACAATGCACTGTCTCGCAAAAACTTCAAACTTGTATGTTAAGAGAGGACTTCCTCCCCGAGAAACAACAATGAACAACAAACAAGGGAGACAAGGAGCGACCAACCACCGACAAGCAAGAATTATGTGATCAACATATCAAGCCACACCCTGAACAACAGCGAACTCACGCTGCTGAATAAAGGACAGAACTACGCAATAGCGCCTAAAAAGATAAACAAACTGGATTTTATCTACCACATTGAAAGAGGCATCAGATCCCTACCTAACAACATAGCAGACAAAATACGACTAGAAACCAGTAATGTCCTAAATACCAAGAAAACCATACAGAACAACCTGACTAAAACAGAATTAGCAGCAATTAAATCATTAAAAGCCAAACAAAACATAATAATAACGAAAGCTGATAAAGGCAGTGCCACTGTTGTGCTTGACAGGTTAACATACATACTGCAAATGAACCAACTAGTAGCCGATAACAACACATATAAAATGGTAAATTATAACCCAAGAAAAAGGATAAAGGACAAAACAGAAAAACTACTAAAGTCCGTCACTTCTTGGCCACCAGACACAGTTAAAAAACTCAAACCCCACTACGCCCGCAAATACACAAACAAAATGTGCCCCTTCGACCAATAGTGGAAGGAATAGACAGTCCCAATTACCACCTAGCCAAGAAATTAGCTGCAACACTCAAGGAGTTGGTAGGTCATTCCCCCTCCTACATAAAAAACACACAACGCTTTATAAACAAAATCAAAAACATAACACTCAACAAAGACGACTTATTAGTCAGTTTTGACGTTTCTGCCCTTTTCACTAATGTCCCCATCAATGACACAATTCTCCTACTACAGAACAAATTTCCGCCCGACATTATGGCCCTCTTTGCCCACGTACTAAAGTCCGGTTACTTCGTGTGGCAAAACAAATTCTACCTACAAAAGGAAGGTACAGTCATGGGCTCACCATTATCCCCCCCCCCCAACCCCAATCGCGAACTTCTACATGGAAACCTTTGAGCAAAGAGCTCTTGATTCCACCACGCTTCGACTGACAATCTGGCTCAGATACGTTGACGACGTGTTCGCGATCTGGCCGCACGGGCGACAAACGCTAAACACATTCCTCAGCCACCTAAACAAACAACACGAACGCATATAATTTACCATCGAAATCGAAAACCAAAATTCGCTCCCGTTCTTAGACACACTAGTTACACGTCTTCCTTCAGGCAGTCTATCCTTCACGGTCTACCGAAAACCGACACACACACGGGCCAATACATACATGCGAATTCATACCACTACACAGCACAAAAATATGGAGTCATAAACACCCTTAAAAACAGAGCCACAACTATTTGCTCTAACCAGCAAGCCCTGAAACAAGAACTAAAAATCATTAGTGATACATTCATAAACAATGGCTATAACAAAAATACTGTCGATAAAATACTCTATAAAACTACAACAAAAACGAATCTAGATTACAGTAAAACCATAGCCATCCCATACATTAAAGGGTTATCAGAAAAAATCAACAGAATCCTACAACATTATAACCTCAATGCCACATTTAAACCACCCACTAAACTTAAAACCATATTCAGCTTCTCTAAGGATCCTCTCCTCCCATTAGCACATCCTGGAGTCTATTGCATCTGCTGCACCTGTAACTTACCATACATTGGTGAAACAGGACAGACAAATCCCTATACGCAAAAAAGAACACATTCATCATCATCATCATCATCAAATTCCTGCCATGTACCCTCAAGGGGTGTACAGGATATGACAGTACTACATGAAAAAATTACATCATTACTAACTTCTTATCTACAATTTTCCTCCAAATCAGTCTGTTACTTGTCAAGACTCCAACATTATCAGATCTTATATTTCTATCGTCTAAGGCACTTTGTACCGTATCAATCCACCCATATCTTGGTCTTCCTCTGGGTCATTTTCCTGCCAACCTGGCAGAGAACACTTGTTTTGCTAATCTTTCCTCTCCCATTCTATTTAAGTGACCATACCATCTGAGATTAGCTCTGCTAACGCATTCCTGGATGCTGACAATGTCAAGTTCTTTCCTAATATCCTCCTTTTTAATATGATACTGCCATTGATGCCATCTGTTCACACCTCTAATCTTTCTCAGGACTCTCATATCTGCGGTCTCTAGTCTTTGGTCAAGTGTTTTACTTCTGACCCAGCTCTCAGATCCATAAGTTAAAATTGGTTTGAACACTGTCTTGTATACAGCTAATTTAGTGTTCCGACTAATTTCTTTCTTATTCCATATGAATTTATTCAATTGACTTCCCATCATACCAGCTTTGCTGATTCTGTTATCTATTTCTATATTTAGTTTACCATCTTCAGTAAAAATTGTGCCTAAGTAGCTGAAATGTTTTACTTGTTCCACAGGTTCTCCATTCACAACACAGTTGACATTTTCAATGATTCTGCCTATTTTCATTGTCTTTGTCTTTTTATTGCTGACCTTCATACCATATCTATTACAACAGCTATTCAATTTAGTCGGAGAATCTTGCAGACTTGTAGCGGATTTATTTAGAAATATAACATCATCTGCATAAAGCAAAGAGCTGACATTAACATCTCCAATTTTGATATCAGGTTTAATACCACATTCCTTCATAATGTGATCGATATAGATAATGAATAACAGAGGGAATAATGTACATCCTTGTCTCACACCAGATTTAACATTAAACCATCTTCCTGTACTTCCTTCAATTCTAACTGCTGACTCACAACTCAAATAAAGACTAAGTATTGCTTGATATAATGCCCCATTGACACCATATAACTGCAGCATATTGAATAGCTTCTCTCTTGGCACCTTGTCATATGCCTTTTCCAAATCGATAAAACTTAAATATAGATCTTTGTTATATTCCCATGCTTTCTCGACTATTTGTCGTAAAGTGAAGATCTGATCCTGACAGCTTCTATTTGACCTGAATCCAGCTTGTTCTTCACCAAGCTTTTCTTCCACAATTCTTCTCAACCGTTTCTCAAGTATACTTGCATACATCTTGCCAGGAACACTCAGTAGGGAAATACCTCTGTAATTCTCACATTCAGTTTTATTTCCCTTTTTATATATTGGTACCATGAGAGCTCTACTCCAATCATCGGGAATGTGTCCCTCTGTCCAGGCTTTCTGAACTATGCAGTGCAGCCACTGTAAGACTCTTATACCACCATACTTCAGCATTTCTGGTCGAATATCATCTACTCCTGCTGCCTTTCCACATTTCAAGTCTTTGATGGCTTTTTCGACTTCAAGTATGGATATGTATTCCTGACTGCATGCCTGGTCAGTGTTTTTTATCACTGTGCTGACATCACTGCTTGTTTCATTTAGCAGTTTTTCAAAGTAATTACTCCATACTTCAAGGATATCTTTTTCTCCTGTTTTCATTTCACCTTTATCATCTCTAATTCCTTTTACAGCACTCTTACCTCCATTTCTAAGCTTCTTCAACAACCTCCAGAATATTTTGCCACTTTCTTGATATTTATTTTCTATATTCTTGCCAAAGTCCTCCCATGACTTTTGTTTAGCTAGTTTTACACACTGTTTAGCATTCTTACATTTGTCTCTGTATTCTGTAAGAGTAAAAGCTGACTTATTTGCCAGGAACTTTTGGTATGCTTTCTTCTTTTCCTTCACTGCCTCTTTAACTTCCTGTGTCCACCAGGGAGTTCTGATTTTTTTATCCTTGCACACAACCTCACCACATGCCTCTCTGGCAGAATCAATCAATGTTTTCTTCAGAGTTTGCCACTGAATCTCCAAGGCTTGATTCCTGTTCTCAAACTCTTTCATTTTTTCTTCAATAATCTTTGTGTATTTTAGCCTACAGTTCACATCTGAGAGCTGCTCAACTTTTATTCGCTTTAAAACTTTCTTACATGTTATTCTTTTCAATATGAAATTCAATTTTATCCTGCTCAAAGACTAAATAGTGATCACTTCCAATTTCAAATCCTCTGTACACTATGGTGTTGTGCACCAGATAAAAAACATCACTATCAACAATAACATAGTCAATGAGACTTTTCTTATTCCTAGCCTCTTCTCTCCATGTGAATTTGTGCACATTTTTATGTTGGAACATGGTGTTAGTAATAACCAGTCCATGTCTTGAGCAGAAATCCAACAGATATTTGCCATTATTATTAGCTTTGCTCTTTTCTCCAAATTTTCCCAAAATATTTTTGTATGTCTCACAATCATTTCCTACTCTGCTATTTAGATCCCCAACAAGGACCAACTTTTCCTTTTTCATTGTGTCAGTTGCTTTTTCTAAAGCCTCAAAAAATTCCTCCACTTCTACCTTAGTAGAACCTTCTGTGGGACCATAGGCACAAATAAGTCTCATTGTCCAGTTCCCCATTCTCATATTTGCCCACATTACTCTACTTGAGACTAACTACCAATCAAGAAGATTAGCCTCTTATTTTGTGTTGAATACTATGGCTACTTCTTCTTTTCCTTGATTGTCATTGCCTGAATATAACATTTTGTATTTATTGCTCAGAAAGATCTCACCAGTTTTGGTCTTTTTTGTTTCAGTCACCCCTATTATGTCGATCTGGTACTTATCTAATTCCTCAGCTAGCTCCATTTCTTTGCCATTCAAGCTTCTTACATTGATAGTACCGATCTTTAACTCTGGTGATGTTGAGTTGGGTTTTGTTTTCAGATTTGTTCCAGTAGCTGACTTTTCGCTGTTCGCCCTGGTTCCCTGACGAAAACAACGGGGGCCTTGTTTAACCGGGCGACGCCCCAGCCGGCATGAAATTTTGTCATGGTGTACCATCATTTTTTATTTTGGTTTAACTAATAAGAATACAATTTGGTCGGCTAAATCTCAAATTGCCAGCCCATCCTCGTTCGTTCAGTATCAAAGTAGATACCCAACAGGGTGCATCACGAGAAGGTGAGGATTGGACATTAGGTCAGAAGCCCTGGTCGGTTCTCCGCATTCCTTTAAAGGCTATGTGGAGGTCTCCTCTCAGTTATACAGCTTTGACCCTTAAGCACCCCCAAAAAGAACGCATTAGACACATTAAATATAACCATTATGGTGAAGCAGTCCTCTCAGACCATGCACTTAACACCTTACACCAAATCAACTGGAAAAGCACCTGCTCCTTACACCGCACAAAAACATGGTACGAAAGAAAATTTAAAGTATCCTGAGAAATCCTGATAAACCACCCAAATATCAACAATAAAGATGGTATGAAAATTCCAAGGATCTGGATGGCACACATTCAGCCAACCTAATATGAAAGATTCGACATAAGCCAGGACTGTAGCCAATCTGTTAGTATTAGAAACCATTCCACTCCAACTGGATTAAATGATGTTAATATATGTATATAGTAGACAATACAAATAATAGGACTCTAGCGTTGATGTGTAATTTTTTTATTTTATCTTTTATTTTTTTTTTCACCAGAGGTCAGGCCAACAATTGTGGTAGCGGTTAGTCAGTGTCTTTAACGAACCAATATGATTGTAGTATAGCTTGTTTCTTGTGTATATTTGTACGCTCCAGAAGATGACCTTGACATAAAGGTCGAAACGTCGAATTGTAAAATTTTAGTAATATTAAACTCAAGTTTTTATTCAAACACGGTAGTTGTCTCCATAATTTCCAAAAATGCATTCGGATCACCGTGCAAGCCTAAAAGAAAGGATTGTATGTTAAGAATTTGGGGAATTGCCACGACTGTTAATTAAGCCCACAATTAGATTTAGCTATATCCTACAGGTGCTATAACATATCTCCGATGCTTTATGAAGAACTCAGGTGGCACAATCATTAATCAAATAAATTTTCCTGATTTCTTTTAGCATAGGAGATAGTTATCTGTAACAGTGAATTGGCCTAGTTCATAGGCTTATTCACCAGCAGCATCACCATCCATAGGAATCTTAAAGTTATGTGGTAAGAAATGGAGGAAAGAAAAAAAATTAAGGAATTAAAATGGCCACACACTATAAGAAAAGAATAAGAAATAACAAAAGGCACAGACAATAAAGTATACATCCCCACTGGGTAAGGTGTCATGCAACGAGTCGTGTTGTAGCTGGTATAAATAGAAGGAATAGGATGCTCCCAAGTCAGTGCAACTGCATCTGGGTGAAATGGCTGCGAGAAGGGAATTGACAGAGTTGGAAAGAGGCATTGTGATAGGATGCAATGTTGCAGGCCTGTCTGTTTGACAAACTATTGACAAATTGGGCCATCCTAGGTCAGTAATCAGTGATACCATACTACGATGAAAGTGCAGTATATCAACTGCAAGTGCTACCTGCAGTGGGTAACCCACCACACTCAATGAACATAACCATAGGGCACTATGAAGGATAATATGTAAAAATTGCCATTTGTCAGTCGACATATTGAACGTGCAGTTCCAGGCATCGACTGGAACACAAATCTACACAAAAACATTCAGAACCAAGGCTGTGAATGTCTGGTGCAAAGAGCATGTCCAGTGGGATGGAAGCTGGAAAACTGTGTTATGGAACAGCAGATCATGCTACAATCTCTACCAAACAGATGGATGTCTGTTATCTGAGTGCATAACCCCAATCATGAAATTCAGAGGTGGCAGTGTGATGGTATGGTCCTGTTTTTCCTGATTTGGCCTCAGTTTGTGGTGCCACGAACAATGAACTCAGAGAGGTATCCGAAGACTGGACAATGTAGTGCTTCCTACTTTGTGGCGTTTCTACTGAACTGAACATTCTCTTTTAGCAAGACAATGCACCGTGTCATAAGGCTGCTCATGACATGGTGCATTGTCTATAACTGCATGGTTTGTGGGCATGAACATTACTACACTTCAATGGCCTCCACAGAGTCCTAATTCCAACCCTATTGAACATCTGTGGGATGAACTGGAGTGTTGGTGAGGTCAAGGGATGTCCGCCCCACAACAGTTCAGGACCTCATTATATGCCTACAGGAAGAATGGTCCAAAATTCCCATTGATTACCATAATATGCTTGTGGAAAGTATCTCCCATAGGATTGCTGCAGTCAGTGCAGCGAAAGGAGGTCCTACATCTCATTAATGTAGGCAGCATGGCTGTTTCTTCCTCACTCTATGGTGTCCACTGACTTCTTTCCAAGCAGAGTATATGAAGGCAACTTAGGTATTATACATCAAACAATAAGTTGTGATTTAGAAGGTAATTTTGTATGCCAACATCCAAGGATATTGTAACGTCATAGACATCCTGGGCTATGGTCTTATAAAGTTTAAAAACAAAATTAAAAAAATGGCATGAATTACAAAATGTAACATTTTAAACTGTAAATTCATTGTTCTGAAAGACAAAATACTTGGAGGGAAAGAAATTGCAATCTCAAAAAATTTTCACAATTTGGAATTTAAAACTGTACTTTTGCCTGTGGTTCACTTAGAAACTTGGAATAGGAATGCCCACAGATCTACAATAACAGTAAAAGGATAGCTCTTCAATTAAACATTGAGGGTAGCAAATGTAGGACAGAAAGCATCTAGGAAAAATAAGAAATGACTCTGAATGCAAGCAAGGGTTCCCTTACTTACACTTAGAAGAATCTTTGGATACAAAATTTGGATATAAAACATTGAAACTTTGAAACTATTTCTTGTTTAAGCTGTTGCACATACAAGAAATGGATTTCTTGTTTAAGTCAATGTCACCATTACATTAACAACATTCATTCTGTTGCTATCAATTCATAAAGCATGTTCCTCATTTGTCCATTGCTCTTTACATTTCTAAGGTATTTGTTGTTGTTTATCATAAAGATCTCCTAAGTTTCTGTCCTATGATCTTTCTGATAGAGCAATCTGCATCTTCAGCAGATGGCCACTAATTTGTAAGTGCTTCATGGTCATCTAATTACATCACATTCTGGATGTAAAAAAAGTAAAAAAAAAAATATATATATATATATATATATATTCATATTTATATATACTGACTATAACCAAGACTAGAATAACAATTAAATTTATTCAAAATGCAACATGTTTCATCGGATCGTCTGACTTCTTCAGGCGTAGGAACATAGAAAGCAAGTAAACACTATAAGAAACATCCTATCACTATAAAAATGACTATTATAAAATTCAGTTAGCTTTGAACTGTAGTTACAGTCCGTGTTGAAGTTCTATTGTTAAGTAGCTATGTGCGTCTGATTTCACACGTGTGCCAATATCAGATAGCAGAGCTGAAAGAGTTCGGTAGATTATAGCTAAGGTTATTATTTATGTGATGAAGATCCATAACGATTTCCTTACACTCGACTATGCGTCATTCCACCTCGTCACGGCATATATGAAGGTTTGAGGTTGTTGTCCAGTTTATCTCACATTGTGACGGCCTCCATCATTTGTGTTTACTGAAAACAGTACATGGCTTGACAGGGCACTTGCTCTAGTTCTTTTGTAGGAATGTCTCTCTGGTGCTCTTCTAGATGTAGGAGGATGGATTTTTCAGTTTGGCCATAGTATTGCTTCCCGCAGTCACACGAGATTTTGTACATTCCTGGGAATTGTAGATGGTTGTGAGCTTGTTTGTATTTGCTTAAAATCGATCTTAGTTTAGGAAGAGTAGAGAAACAGGTTTTTATGTTGAACTTTCTTAAAATTCTTAGTTTCATGGAGAGTGAGCTGATATATGGTAAAGAGATATAACCTTCTGGATTGTCTTTTGTTTCTGAGTTGTTTTGATGGCGGCGGTATAGATGCTTATTAATAGTTTTCGACGAGTAGCCATTACTTGTGAAAGTTCTTTATAGATGTTGTAGTTCATTTTTTAGATCTTCATCATCTGACAGTATAGATCTAGCACAATGTGCTAGGGTTGAGATGATACCCACTTTCTGTGCAGGATAGTGATGTGAGGACATCTGATGAGGTTACACACACACACACACACACACACACACACACACACACACACAACTTAGTTGATCGAAGTTTTCTAAACAATATCGAACAAATGTTAGAAGAACCAGCTAACAGAAAAGAAGTGCAGCGAGCAAAGGAATTGTAGAAATATCATACGGACATAATTATTGTTACTAACACTAAGAAAAACATGACAAGCAAGAACCTTCTACATAAAAAATATAAGCTGATTTACTGAGGCATTAGGGATCAGAGAGTAGCTAGTATTCACTAAACTTTATAATGGAAGTGTTTTGAGCTGGAGCCAATCTCAAGAAGATTGGAACATTTCAAAATGGGAAACTGGACCTTGAAATTTATTTGTGCCTGCAGGTTCTAGTGGGAAAGAAGCAGAGGAAGTTAATTATTATTAGAAAGCAACTGATATAAAGAAAAAAAGAAGGACCAGTTCTTACTGGAGAATTCAACAGTATTCATGAAACAAATCCCAGTTAGAAAAAAATTACTGAGAAAATTTGGAGAAAAGGACATGGACTAGTCGTTACTAATACTATGCTTCAACAAAAATATGCATAAACTGATGTGGATAGCATGCATATACACACACAAAACAAGAATTAATCTAAGATACAAGTGTGTACAGAAGATTTAAGTGACTACAAGACAGTGGTGAAATGATTAAGTTGAGCAGAGCGAAATGAGTATCCCAATGAAAACAGAAATACATACTAAAGTTCGGAAAAGAATCAAAGTTCAAAAACTCTCAGATGTGAACTGTAGACCCAAATATAATCACTGATGGGAACAGTAAAGAAGTCTGAAAACAATTTAGAGACAGTATGGCAAAATCTGAAAAATTGTAGTGATTAAGCCATGTAGTGAAAATGCTTGTAAAGGTAAACATACAAAACTCCATGGCACATGCCAGAGTAAAAGAAGCAGTCCACGAAAAGAAGAAATTATATAAAATGTTCCTAGCTAGTAAGTCAGCATGTGCTCACAGAGAAAAATACAAGAAATTTAAGTAAAAAGATAACTAAACAAAAATTATTAAAGATTTTGGAATGAACACAGAAAATAGATATCTTGAGGAAATAAAAACATTTTGTGTATTTAGAAATGGAAGACACAATACTAGCAATGGAATCAGAGAAAAAGCATTTATGTCAAATAAAGATGATATAAAAATTGAAGATAAAGAGATTCTGGATGTCTTCAGTAATTACTTTGAAACATTATTAAATGTATCAGGTGACAGAACAATTGTAGCAAATATCTACAAGGGATGCAATAAAAAGCAGCACATATCAGTTATCCAAAACATGAAACATGGAAAGCAAGATGTACTAGATGTCATCTGGCCTGAAAAGTGAAATATGATGGTATTAGAAGTTGTGCAGTGGTTACAGTGCATCATATCCAGATGGTGGTCAGTCAAATTCCAGGCAAGTGTGCCAGTAGCGAAAAAAAAAAAAAAAAAAAGAATATGAGAATTACAGAGGAATTTCCTTAATGAGTATTTCTTAGGCTTCTTCTCAAGCATACTTGAGTGTAACAAAACAAACAAACAAAAAA
This sequence comes from Typopeltis vanoorti, assembly GCF_054136105.1. Lineage (NCBI taxonomy): Eukaryota > Metazoa > Arthropoda > Arachnida > Uropygi > Thelyphonidae > Typopeltis > Typopeltis vanoorti. Next base: position 87,257,444 of record NC_143561.1, on the reverse strand, counting down.
AAAAGCTGGAGATTAGACCAAATAAGGTCTATCAGACCTGCATTTTTTAAAGAAAAAAAGGGTTGACAAATCATGGAAATATAAATAAGCAGTGCACAACAAATATGTTAACCCATGGTGACTAGATTTTGCTACCAGGCAAGTAGCTGCAGAATGACTAACAGAGAGTATATTTTATCATCATCATCATCAAATTCCTGCCATGTACCCTCAAGGGGTGTACAGGATATGATAGTACTATATGAAAAAAATTACATCATTACTAACTTCCTATCTACAATTTTCCTCCAAATCAGTCTGTTACTTGTCAACACTCCAACATTATCAGATCTTATACTTCTATCATCTAAGGCACTTTGTACCGTATCAATCCACCCATATCTTGTCTTCCTCTGGGTCGTTTTGCTGCCAACCTGCCAGAAAACACTTGCTTTGCTAATCTTTCCTCACCCTTCCTGTTTAAGTGACATTACCACCTGAGATTAGCTGTGCTAACGCATTCCTGGATGCTGACAATGTCAAGTTCTTTCCTAATATCCTCGTTTTTAATATGATATTGCCATTGATTCCATCTGTTCACGCCTATAATCTTTCTCAGGACTCTCATATCTGTGGTCTCTAGTCTTTGGTCAAGTGTTTTACTTCTGACCCAGCTCTCAGATCCATAAGTTAAAACTGGTTTGAACACCATCTTGTATACAGCTAATTTAGTGTTCTGACTAATTTCTCTCTCATTCTATATGAATTTATTCATTTGACTTCCCACCATACCAGCTTTGCTGATTCTGTTGTCTATTTCTATATTTAATTTACCATCTTCACTAAAAATCGTGCCTAAGTAGCTGAAATGTTTTACTTGTTCCACAGGTTCTCCATTCACAACACAGTTGACATTTTCAATGATTCTGCCTAGTTTCATTGTCTTTGTCTTTTTACTGCTGACCTTCATACCATATCTATTACAACAGCTATTCAATTTAGTCAGAGACTCTTGCAGACTTGTAGCAGATTTATTTAGAAGTATAACATTATCCGCATAAAGCAAAGAGCTGACATTAACATCTCCAATTTTGATATCATGTTTAATACCACTTTTGTTCATAATGTGATCCATATAGATAATGAATAACAGAGAGGATAATATACATCCTTGTCTCACACCAGATTTAACATTAAACCACCTTCCTGTACTTCCTTCAATTCTAATTGCTGACTTACAATTCAAATAAAGACTAAGTATTCCTCACTACTGCAGCGTATTGAATAGCTTCTTGCTCTCTTGGCACCTTGTCATATGCCTTTTCCAAATAAACAAAACTTACATACAGATCTTTGTTATATTCCCATGCTTTCTCGACTATGTCGTAAAATGAAGATCTGATCCTGACAGCCTCTATTTGGCCTAAATCCAGCTTGTTCTTCACCAAGCTTTTCTTCCACAATTCTTCTCAACTGTTTCTCAAGTATACTTGCATAGATCTTGCCAGGAACACTCAGTAGGGAAATACCTCTGTAATTCTCACATTCAGTTTTATTTCCCTTTTTATATATGAGTACTATGAAAGCCCTACTCCAATCATCGGGAATTCGTCCCTCTGTCCAGGCTTTCTGAACTATGCAGTGCAGCCACTGTAAGACTTTTATACCACCATACTTTAGCATTTCTGGTCGAATATCATCTACTCAAGCTGCCTTTCCACATTTCAAGCCTTTGATGGTTTTTTCTACTTCAAGTATTGATATGTATTCCTGACTGCTTGCCTGGTCAGTGTTTTTTACCACTGTGCTGTCATCTCTGCTCGTTTCATTTGGCAGTTTTTCAAAGTAATTACTCCATACTTCAAGGATATCTTTTTCTCCCGTTTTCATGTCACCTTTATCATCTCTAACTCCTTTTACACTCTTTCCTCAATTCCTAAGCTTCTTCAAACCTCCAGAATATTTTGCCACTTTCTTGATATTTATTTTCTATATTCTTGCCAAAGTCCTCCCATGACTTTTGTTTAGCTAGTTTTACACTGTGTTTAGCATTCTTGCATTTGTCTCTATATTCTCTAAGAGCACAAGCTGACTTATTTGACAGGAACTTTTGATATGCTTTCTTCTTTTCCTTCGCTGCCTCTTTAACTTCCTGTGTACACCAGGGAGTTCTGATTTTTCTATCCTTGCAGACAACCTCACCACATGCCTCTCTGGCAAAATCAATCAATGTTTTCTTCGGAGTTTGCCACTGAATCTCCAAGATTTGATTCCTATTCTCAAACTCTTTCATTTTTTCTTCAATAATATATTTTATTTTAATAATAAATGCATAACTTCTCCAACCATGGTACAACACAATTAACAATTTTGTGGAACTCATTGCCTTACTGGGAAGCATGATTAACCCTACGGAGGTTGTGGCTGATCTGACAGATACAAACAAATTGTATAATATAAATATTCTTACACATATCCATTGTATAGCTTGGAGGTTGAGTAGCTTCGCATGCATATATTACGAGTGATATTCCACACTGTTCATGCAGTCAGCTTTGGTTTAACACGTGTTATGTAAAGGTGTATGATATTTCATTGCAAATTGTATCCGAGAGATACAGCGACCTCCGATGTCAGTATAGTATTGGTCTAGTTTTTTTTTAAATTTTTTTATTTACCATTGAAAATGGCTGGAAAAATATATCGATTGGATAATCCATCAGATATTGAAGAGATTCCGCAATTTTGTTACTCGTGTCTGATGATGAGAATGATAGAGTCGAATGCGAAAGTGATATTTGATAGTAAATTGTATACGAGAGATACCATGAACTCGATGTCAGTATAGTACTGGTTTAGTTGTTTTTTTCTTTGTTTCTTTGTTCAATAATTTCTAGATTGCAACTGAAAATAAATAAACCATAATGTGTTATATTTGCAGTGTTTTTTCTTAAGTTTTATCACATTTTAGCACATACTAGTAATGAATATATCTCTCAGATACACGCGATCTATACTGCAATTTTTTTGATCGTGACCTCCGCAGGGTTATAATACTAAATGATTTGGGGTAGGTCAATTTTTTGCATGGCAAGTAGGGTTTTGCATAATTTGTCAACTCCTGTAAATAAGAATCACAATTTAAGTTTGAATGATCTTAGAACCACCCTAGTTTCTATACCTCAGTCAATAATGATGCTTTTAGCTGGAAAGACCTGGGTTTGAATCCTATCTAGGATATAAAGAATAAATGTTATCATGCTGGAATGTTGTGTGTTTTAATAATAAATACATAAATAACTTCTCGAACCATGGTACAACATTATTAATCATTTTGTGGAACTCAATGCCTTAAAGGGACACATGATTAAAATACTGAATGATTTTTGGTGAGTAAATTTTTTGCGTGGTGAGCAGGGTTTGCATAATTTGTCAACCCCTGTAAGGATCACTATTTTAAGCTCGAATGATCTTAAAAACACCTAGTTTCTGTAGATCAATCAATAATGATAATCTTTAGATGGAGAGACTTGGGTTGAATCCTATTTAGGATGCAAAGAATAGTGTGATTAGGCTCAGGTGGTAGATATAACTGATGTTGGACATTGAATGCTTCTAACATTGTCTATCATAGATATCTTGAGAAAGAACAACAAAAAGTATTTTAAAAAAATATGCAAGCAACCCACAGTAAAATTTAGTAGGATAGAGTCATTTTGACAATTATGAGTTAAGTAGACGAGTGATGATAATGAATGATATGATTGCAAGAATGTGCAAAAAAAAAGGTCTGGAGTGTGTTTGAAGGAAAAAGACAGTTGTATGCTAGAGATGGGTTGCATCTGAAAATGGAAGGTCATAAGTGATTGAAGAAGTTACTGTTTTCTGAACAAGTTGAAGTAATTGGGCAGGGAAACTAAAAAGAAAAGGTTGAGTGTGAGAGAGAGAAACTTTAGCAGCGATTGTACATTTATTGATCCTTATTCGCAGAATAAATTGCAGAAGAGAGGGGATAAAAATCGGCATGAGACTACTAAAATTAGTGACTTGTATAGCAGTTCTAAAGCCAGTACAAGAACTAAGGGGAATCTGCAATTTTTGTATACCAATGCAAGAAGCATTTTTGGCATTAGTCAGTGCAATCTCACCAAAAGTTGTAGGCATTAGTGAAACTTGGCTGTCAGCAGAAAATGTAGTCACTGGAATTGAATGTGATGGGTACAGTATTTTCAGAGAGGATAGAGAAGATAGAACAGGGGGGGGGGAGTACTATTGATGATAACTGATGTGTTGCAGCCAAAGAAAGTAGTGCATCAAGAGATGATAGACATGTGAATGAGAGTTTATTTGAGGCAGTCTGGTGTGAAATAGTGACCAACGCAACCAAATATACAGTTGGTTGCTGCTATAGGCCGCGGGGGGTATGGGGGGGGGATACTGAATTCATGCATCAGCAAATCAGTGCAGTATAGTGATTATTATGGGGATTTTAATTATGGTGATATCAATTGGAAGGAGGAAATATCACGTGGCAAAAAGGAAATGGAGTTCATACATCTTCTGTGTGATAATTACTTGAAACAGCACATAACTGAAGGGACAAGTTGTGTGAGAGTGTTGGACCTGGTCATTGGTTCAGAGGATATATGCATAAGTAAGGTGTCCTCGTTACCTCCAATTGGTGAGAGCGATCATGTGGTATTGACTTGGGAAGTTGCAAAATCTATGGATTTTTCTGTTAAAAAGAGGTATATATACGGAACTACAGGTTAGGCAATTATAACAAGCTTCGGAATGAGCTTGCAGCCATCCCATGGCAGAACATATTGCAGGGGAAAGATGTTAGCAGTGCATGGGATAAAATCAGCAGGTATCTGAGGAAAGCAATATCAGATTGTGTCCCCATGGTCAGGAAGACAAACAGGGTAGGGATTAGATGGATTAGCAGTAGTATCAAGCTTGATCTGCAAAAAAAGAAAATGTTATGGAGAATGTACAAGGAGAAAGGTGATCAGTACACCCATAAGCAGTACAAGGCTCAAGCTAGGAAGGTTACCAGCATGGTAAGAAAAGCTAAATCAGATTATGAAAAGACCTTAGCCAAGGAGATCAAGGATAATCCCAAAGAGTTCTTCTGCTATGTGGCAAGTAAAAGGAAGAATGACTTTGGAAGGATAACTTTAGTGGTTGGTGATGATATTGAGGTGACAAATTCAGATGTAATAGTTGAGTTACTGAGTGATCACTTTCAAAAGTCTATCACCCAAGTGAGGATATTTCTGTACCTGTAGTAATAAATAATGTGAGAATTGAAGTTAAGAAATCAAAGGTGCAAACACTCCTGTAGGTTTAGATGTTGTCAACACCTCTTACTTGGTTATTTAACTTAAGTTTGAACTCTGGTATGGTCCCTAGGGAGTGGAAGGAAGGCAAAGTAGTTCCTTTGCATAAAGGTGGCTCTAAAACTGCAGCAGTTAATTACAGACCAATCACCATCTCAGGAGTGGCGGTAAAAGTATTGGAAAAGTTGGTTAAAGACAAAATTCAAGAATGGGTGGATCAGGATATGATACTCTATAGGGGTTAACATGGTTTAGTTAAAGGTAGATCCTGCCTTAGCAATCTATCAACTTTTTATAATAGAATGACATCTGAGTTGGACAAAGGAAATGCCTGAACAGTGGTACTTCTGGATTTTGCTAGGGTTTTGACAGGATACCCCCATGGAACACTGTTAGCAAATTGGAGCAGATGGGGAATGGATACTAAACTCGTGATATGGATAGGAGAATGGCTCAGGGAGAGATACCAGAAGGTGATGTATGGAGGAGCAGAGTCCAGGATGAGGCAGGTGACCAGTGGGTTCTGTGCTTGGGCCACTGTTGTTTAATTTGTATATAAATGATATACAAATTAGGGGTGTTGGTGGATAGGGAAATGAAGTTCAGGGGACACATTGCTAAGGTGTCCAAGATTATACATAGGATTACGTGGTTATTGAGAAACACACTAACATCCAGAGATAAAGAAGTTATTATTCCCTTTATAAAGTGTTGATACTTCTACATTTGGATTACTGTGCTCAGGTCTGGTCGCCTGGATTCCTTGGAGATGAGGAGGTTGTGGAGAGGGTTCAGAGAAGAGTGACTAGGTTGGTGAGTGATGTAAAAAATGCTCCCTACATTGATAGATTGAGAGCTTGTGGATTGCAGAGGTTGGTTGATAGGGGGAGAAGAGGGGATATGATAGAAATATTTAAATTACTAAAAGGTTTTTATAAGATTGATGCAGGGGAAATGTTTCAGCTGTGTGATAATGATGGAAGAACAAGAGGTCATCCCTGGAAATTAATGAAAAGTGTGGTTAAAAAGGGTGTGAGAATGAGTTTTTCATCTGGAGGATGGCGAATGAGTGGAATTCATTGCCTGACTCAGTTGTGAGTTCTTCATATGTAAATATATTCAAGAAGAGATATGATAGATATTGTTTTGCTAGTTTGGGTCTCCTGCAATGAGTCTACTGACTACATGGAGATACCCGTAATAATAATAATAAAAGGTCTATGGCTCTAGATAGGAATAGTGCCCTCTATGGGCCTAGTAGGAAGCCTAATTTACTAAGAGATGCCTAAGAATTAATATTCTGGGAATTTTAAACATCCATACTAATTTAAATTAAGTTGGTTTTTAAGGACAACTGCAGAGTTCCAAAAAAGTCTCCCACATCTGAAATTGGTGCAAAGAAGCACAGCAGTTTTTTCTCCATTTGATTTCATGTGTGATAATTTTTCATGTTCTCTCAAGCATATGTTGGCTCTACCACCCCGCCCAGTTTCTGCAAGGCTGACTTGCAGAAACAAGGAACCCTACACACACATATCAGGAATGAGAGGAAAAGAAGGAGTTGGTCCTTAGAGGAAATATAGGATGAAGGCAGTCAGTTTTGAATAGGACAGTTCCAAATGAGAACACACCAGTAATATATATATTAGCTTGACAGAAGAGTGGGACTGTGTCATGCAAGCTTTTCAAAAACCCCATGTAAAAATTGCCAGTGAAGGATGAGAGGGGGAAAATCTATTGCATAACTTTATGTGTTAGTAAATTTTGTTCTTTCAATATAAGTAACAGGAGTAGAGAACTATGGCAGGGGAAAAAACGTTTTATTAAGAGTATTACAGTGTTATTCAAAAGGATACTAGTGAAGAGAGCAGTTATGTCAAAGCTGTCCATAATATCAAAATTATTTAAAATTAAATTTTCAATGTAAGAAAAGGATGTTACTGATCCCCCTATAAGAGAGGGATCAGTAGCATCAACTACGAGTCTGACTATTAGGTAATATGCATATACGAGGGCTGTTCGATAAGTCCATGCGAAGTCAAAGAGATGGTGCCACCAGTGCGTATCAAGGGTATTTTTAGTTGCTGATAACTGTTGGAGGATCACACACTAAGTTTCAGTTAGATAGGTCTAACTCTGTGCTTGGCGTTCATTTGAATCGATCAAGTACTGTGATTTGTGAAAAATGGATGAGAAAGAATTTCGTGTAGTGATTAAACATTACTTTTTTGAAAGGCAAAACGGCTCAAGAAACCAAATCTAAGATTGATAAACATTATGGTGAGTTCTGCACCTTCAATTAGAATGGTTTATAAGTGGTTTAGTAACTTTCGAAGTGGCCATATGAGCACAAGTGATGCTGAATGTTCTGGACACCATGTTGAGGTCACTACTCTAGAAATTATTGAAAAAATCCATGATATGGTGATGGATGATAGAAGAGTGAAGGTGCTTGAAATTTCTAAAGCTGTGGGCATCTCAAATGATCACATACATAATATTATATGTATGTGAGAAAACTATCCGCAAGATGGGTGCCGCATTTACTCACACCGGATCAAAGCGTCATTTCGTAACAGTGGACGAAAGATGAATTAATCACTACAAGCCTGAGACCAAGGAACATTCAAAACAATGGGTTGCAAACAGGGAATCTGCACCAAAGAAAGCGAAAACTGTTCCTTCAGCAGGAAAGGTTATGGCCACCATCTCCTGGGATGCTCATGCCATAATCTTCATAGACTTCTTGGAAAAGGACAAAACAATTACCAGAGTGTATTATGTGTCTTTGCTGGATTGTTTAAATAATGAAATAAAGGAAAAACGACCACACTTGGCGAAAAAGAAAATTCCTTTTCACCACGACAAGGCACCCGCTCACTCTTCTGCAATTATGACTGCAAAATTGTTCTATTTATCCCCCCCCCCTCTCCAGAATTGGCTCCCTTGGACTACTATCTGTTTCCAAACATGAAAAAATGGCCGGCAGGAAAGAGATTTTCATCAAACGATGAGGTGATTGTCGAAACAACTGCCTATTTTGAAGAGTTGGACAAATCATACTATATGGATGGGATCAAAAAAACTGAGCATCGTTGGACTTAGTCTATAGACCTCAGAGGAAACTATGTTGAAATATAAAAAATGTTTGTCCCAAAAAAGTTGTTTTCTTCATTTTTGCATGGACTTATCGAACAACTCTCGTATTTGGTAGGAGAGGGGGAGAACAAACTTAAGAATAATTTTTTCATTTTTTTTATTTTGGTAATTACAGGAGATCAAGAAGATACTTTTTTTTTTTTTTTGAGTATTTCTTTTAATCTGAGATTTAATAGGATCATAAGATAAGCAGATCAGTCACTGAGCATAATATCCATTTCATAGTTTTATTCGCTGGTGTCAATGACTTAAAACTACAGTAGTGTTACCTTTGTACAGTCTAGTGATGACTGTATTTTTGTTTCTCCACAGACTCCTGAGAAAACAGTTGGCCAGAAGAGGAATTACTTATGGATGAGGTTACAGGAAGGGGAAAGATAGATGAAGCTCACATAAGAATGTTGGCAACATCAAACCTAATATTGTTATAGCAATAACAATAATATTGTTATTGCAATCTGGAACCAAGTTGCAGATATCACATTCTACATGAAATACAAAATCTAATTTCAGTACTGGTCGATGTGCTACAGCAAAGTTCTGGATGTGACTAAGCACATGGACAGATGCTTGAATTATGTTTTTTAAGGAAGACTAACTATAATGTGAAGAGGCTGAACCTAAGGTTAGAATCTTGAAGAACTTTTATGAAGACTTTTCAACTGAAGGCAAGTTAGTCATTCTCAATAGTGGTATGGTTTTCATAGAAACGAAACGAAGAAGTTTCATCTCCACAAAACATAAATGAGCCAATATATTACTACATTTGGCAAAATAGACAATGCAGATAGGCATAACTGCTCTATCAGTGTATTAATCAAGTTTTTACAAAGTCACGGAACATATTTGGCTGTAACGGTCTGCTGTACCTAACACACGAGGAGAAAATGATGGAAATGATTTTAAAAAAAAAAGCACGATACAAAGTACCAAGGGAAAATAATTATTCAAAACACTAAATCTATATGGTGTACACAGAAACTCATAGAATACAATACATAACTTATATGTAAATTGCAAATTAGTAGTTATAACTGAAGGATGTACAAGAAAATGGTTTAATGTAAAAGCAAGTAGAGACAGGGTTGATTGCTATTGCTATTTATAATCTCTATGGATTATATCTAGGAAAAGCAGATTAAACCTGATATTCAAATAGGATATACTAATTGTAGTTCTTCACTCTATTGCATATGTCACCCTCTTAAAAAAAATCAGCTACAAGAGGATGACATCATTACAACAGAGTAAAGACACTTTACTCTGTTGTAATGCAATTTAGCTAAAGACTACACTTTAGTCTTTAGCTTAATTGACAAACATGGCATGAAAATCAGTATTAAAAAGATTTAAAACTGGTAGGAAAGTAGCACACATCATCTTACACTCTGAAAAAAATGTCAAAGCATTGTTCAAAATAATTTTAACAAATGGAGAAGAGCTGCATAAGAAATAAAAGTTCATTAAAGAATGGCAACCTCACAAGGGAGAGTTTTGAGGAAAATTGAAGTGAACAGATGGTCTCAATGGCAGAACTAAAATGAAAATACCAAGAAAATACTTGACATGTTAATACTGAATGTGTAACCAAGGCTATTCTAAGATGGTATGGTCACTTAAACAGAATGGAAGACAAAATATTAGCCAAACAAGTGTCTGAAGCAAAACTGGCAAGGGGGAGAGAGGGAGTAAAAATAAATAACAGAGAACAACTAAAATGTAGAACGGCTGATGTAAGGGGTACACCTTAGATCAGTGTTTCTCAAACTTCAGATATCTGCGAACCCCTTTTTAAATT